>NW_026654572.1:0-8593 GCF_009828535.3 Hylobates moloch
TTGGGAGGCCGAGGCGGGCGGATCACGAGGTCAGGAGATCGAGACCACGGTGAAACCCCGTCTCTACTAAAAATACAAAAAAATTAGCCGGGCGTGGCGGCGGGCGCCTGTAGTCCCAGCTACTCGGAGAGGCTGAGGCAGGAGAATGGCGTGAACCCGGGAGGCGGAGCTTGCAGTGAGCCGAGATCGCGCCACCGCACTCCAGCCTGGGTGACAGAGCCAGACTCCGTCTCAAAAAAAAAACAAAAACTCCACACAGATCTTCTCAAAATGCAAATACAGTTATCAAAATAAATCTCCGTGGATGAGTTAAGTAGTAAATAGATATAGAGAGAATTAGCCAACTGGAAGTTAAGTCTGAGGGAAAAACAGAAATTAATAAAATAAAAAATAAAAAATAGAAATTTCCAAAAATTTCTATTCTTTTTTTTTGAAAAGTCAGAACCAAACAGCTTTTTTTAAAAAAAAAAAAAAAACTTGAATAAAATATACAAACTTCTGGAAAGATAAATTGAAAGAGAAAAGGAAAAGAGAGAGACAGAGAGAGAGGATAGAAGAACATTATTAGTAATAAAATGGAGACACAAATAGACATGTAATAGAGACTTTTAAGAATCTTATGATAATATAATTAATTTACACTATTATTTTGAAAATGTAGATAATATATACAACTTTCTTAGGAAAAAAATACATTAATAAAACTTAAGAAGAAATAACTAAGAAAGCCAAACAATAGGCCAAAATCTAGCTACATATATACAGGTAGATTTATAATTTTACCAAACCTACAAAATTAAATTATGTCAATCTTATTTGAAGTTTACAGATTAAAGAAGGAAGACAGTACCTCAACTGAATTAATGAGGCAATTATAAACTTGATTCTAAAAACAGATTTAAAGCCCCATATACATGCAAAAATACTAAAATGAAATATTCTTAAATTCAATCCAGCAATTTATAAAATTATGTCATAAACAAGTAAGTTTCTTCTAGCATAGATGGGTGGCTTAACACTAGTAAATCTAAAAATGCAATTTATTACACTAACGGATTGAAGGGAAAGATTATGTAATACATTCAATAAATGCAGAAATTTTTACAATGTTTAATACTTATTCCTGATAAAATCTCTTCTCAAACTAAATGTTTTCTTAACCTGATAAAATGTTACTGGAATCTTATAGTGCACATTATTCTAAATGGGGGACCATTATAAGATTTTCCTTTTCAACGAGAAAAAGACAAAAATGCCTGCTCTACTGCTTCCATCCAACATTATACTAACGGGCACAATAGGACAAAATAAATATGTAAAACGATGTCAAGAATTGTCAAAGAAAAGACAAACTTTGATAAGTGAATGAAAAGAAATGATTGAGCTCTAAGTGCAGGTCCTAGGGACTGTAAGTCAATATTGTCAATTCTATAAAGTGTTGACATTTGACATCACAGCCATTTCTTAAGTAACAGAAGATCTTCTGAAAGTAAAGTGCTATAAATCATCATTTAGTCAGTAAGGTGGTCTCTGAAAGACTCAACCAAAAGGATTCTGTGGGGACGCAGCAGTGGATAAGGTACAGTATTAATAGATAAACCACCCCAAACTTATTTCTTATTAAATTGCTTATTGAATGGAATACTAAACTGGATAACTGCAACTTTAATCTCAGGGTGAAGATTAAGCCTCAAGGTGAGCTTGTGTCATCTGCTATGTTAAGCAGTCCAAGGAATGATTCCTTCTGGTAGGTCATAATGATCTCACTGCAAGCTTCTGAAGACTTGAAAATATAGCACTCAAAGAGCTGTAAACTGGGTTTATTTTGCTAGTGCTATTGCAAGTAACTGTAAATAAAGAAAATAACCCTCTAAATGAGTGCCAGGATGTGAAAGATGTGGTTTATCCACAGTAGAGGCCCTAATAGGCTTGTCTCATCTCCTCTTTTCAGTACTGTCCTTTTCTTTCTTCTTTAGATATGATGTGCTTTCATTTTCTCTCTGAATTTCTTGGTTTGTCCTGTTCTTACTCATCAGTCTGTCTTTGATTTGCTCTCATGAGACCCATCCTCCCTATGCCACCACCTTTGTAATCCCCCTCTTTTCTTTCTTTTTTCCTTATCCTGTGACTGGAATGACCATTGCATTTTTAAGAAAATAATTGCAATATTTGTTGAATAACATTAATAAATATTGCTCTTAATTAGGAAATAACTTTAATCTTTATCGATTTCTCAATCATTACACTATCAGAAGAGATTAAACCACACTTACTTATTTTTTTCTTTTTAGTGCATTACTGGCTTTTGATTGGGGAAAGTGGAAGGTGCCATCTATCTTCCTGATGATGGTGAAGTTTGCTGTCAACACTTTTGGGTTTTGTGCTGAGAAAAGGTGTGGTAGGAGGTTAGGAAAGGTTAAATTGGTGGCAATGGAAACCAAGGTGTGGGTAGGAAGAGAGATGACGCTGTGGGACCTGTGAGAAGTTTATTATAATCTGCATCTGAGATGAAAAGGATCTGTCTAAACTATAGTAGTGATGTTAGAAGTGGAAGGTAAATGACAGATGGGAGAAAACAGAGCAGTATGCACAGGACTTTTGATTTATTGAATAGTGGTTGAGTGAATGAAGAAGCAGTGGCAATAATCACCAAGAGCATTCCTGACAAAGTGCTGGTCTCATGTCTGCATGGTACTCAGTAGCCTCAAAATCAAAGTCTATGGCACCCAAATTTACCAGCCCTGTGTTCTAGGGTAAATAATTTTCTGGGCTTTTGCTACCCCACTTATAATGCCGCTTGCCCTGTCAACATCAGTGAATTGTGAAGCTCTGATAGGACACTGACAATAGTAAAATGTTCTATGAATATTATATGATAGGACTGTACCAGTGGTTCCTCAACCTCATTACCACTAGAGACACGTTTTAAAGGTGGAGTAATAACATGGAAAGGTCATGATTTAGGGGCCATGATACTGACTTTGCTGTATACTAGCTTTGTAAGTTCAAGTTAATCAACTAGTCTCTCTAAGTTTCAGTCTTGTCATCTGTAAAATAGGGATAATGGCATCATTCTTCATTTTGCAGATTTAGAGATACATTTGAGAAAATGCCTGGCACTTAATAAATGTTTTTTTCTGTACTTTTATGTTTTTTTCTGCATGTGCATCCCACAGCAATCCATACAGGAAAGATTTTTTTTGCCAAAAAACAAACTGAACTAAAGTAAACACGAATTACATTTTCTATTTTTAAATTAAACCTACCTCTTTCTACCTGTAACAATTGATAGATTATCTAAAGAGCAGATAGGCATTTAGCATGGACTATTAGATTTTTCTGAAATGATATTCAAAATATTGCTCTTTCTTTAAGATAGATTAAAGTTAAAATAAAATTTCTGTACTTTATTTAAATCAGAACAGAACTTCTTATTACACTGATAAATTAAGGCAGCAGTTAAAAATATTAGAGCAGCTTATACTTATAGGGTATTATATAAATTTAAGGTAGAATCAAGACTTTCAATACCCCTTGATAAAATAATTTCTAATTTTTCATGTTTTCAAACATTTTCAGTAAAAACACAGATGTTGTTATATATTTTACAGAATTATTAGGATGATAAAGCACAATGATATACAAAGGTAGCAGAAGCTGGGAAGGGAGGAAAGATGGGGGATATGGGGAGAGATTAGTTAAAGGACACAAAATTACAGCTAGATAACAGGAGCAAGTTCTGGTTCTCTATACCACTGTAGGGTGACTCTAGTTAACAATAATACATTATATAGCTTCAACTAGCTACAAGGATATTGAAAATTCCCAACACAAAGAAATGATACATGTTTGACATGAGGGACATGCTAATTATGCTGATCTGATCACTATATTTTATATGTGTCTAAACATCATTATGTACCCTATGAATATGCATAATTATTTTTCAATTATAAAACAAAATAAGCCAAAAACAAATGGCAGAAACTAGAAGAAATTTTGACAACATACAGTAAAAGGTGAAATTATGGCATTACTGGCTACTATAAATCACATCACAGCTACTATAAATCACATCACAGCTACTATAAATCAGTAAGAAAATCAATTTGTATATAGACAATTCAAAGAAATACAAAGATCCAATAAACCTATGCAAAGGTCTTTTTAAAAGAACATACAGAGGAGCCAGTACTGTGCCTGGCACAGAGTATAAGCTCACAAGACACATTATCACCTTCACCTCTCACATGCTTTGCCATTTAACTATCAAAGACCTTTCCTGGTAGATTATTTTCAGCTTCCTCAGTTTGGTCTTTTGACTGTCTTCTAGCTTCTTTCCAAACTGAAAGACTCATCCCCCAGTTTCTTCCTCTTTCATCTACCAGGAGGAAAATTTCAAGGGGGAAAGAAAACCAGCCCAGGGTTAGGGAGTCCCATCTCTCAGTTTACTGCTCTCTGCTTTACTTACAAGAGTATTCACAATCTTTCCTTTTGCTCTCTGTATCCACACAAAAAACTACAAACTGTTTCTTGAACTGGGGAGATTAAGATCCTTTTGCTCCCTTCTCTATTTCTATTTCATGGCAATTTAGTTTCTCTGGGGAAGAATGATCTAGGATATCCTCTCCCTCCTATTTGGGGACAGAGTGGCTTGTTGGACTTACTTTTCCCTATGTTTCCTAGTTATTCATTTAACAGCCTTGTCCAACAGGTTTCTTTGAAAAAACAGTTTCAAACACTGAGATTAAAATTACAAAATATAAGCTTTTAAAAGCAAAACAAAACAAAAAAACAAGAAGGAAATAAATTAGATTTTAATTCTTCATCATGAAATGTCAAAAGTTTAATCACCTGATGGTATAGGGCACGGTGAAAGAAACTGCGCAGGGGAAAAAAACACACATAGCTGGGACTTTTGCCCTTTAAAAACATTAAATCAAGGAAGACAAACTGACAGAGGCAGCCAACTTTGAAACCCAATCATATGAAAAAACCAAACATAAAATAAATGTGTATATTATCATTGTTTTAGATTCCCATTTTTTCTGTCTAGAAAGTTGTTCCTGATGTTGGTCTTCCCGGCAAGAAGAATTTTCAAGTAAATTAGTACTCACCATCATCTTTGTCAGGAACGATTGTAACTTGAGCCCCTGGGAACTCTGATCCGATTCTCCCCGCCATGGGCATGCTCAGAAGGACATGGAAGGTTTCCTCCTCCTCATACAAAGAGTCATCAATTATGACTATCCGACACAGTTTCTCCCGTTCATCTTTGTCAAAGCGGACAACACTGGTGTGGTCCTCAGGCCTGGATATGTAATCAGAGTAAGACAACACGGAAGTCGGCACAGTTCCAGTTGCTGTTCCTGGAAATAGAGAGAATTCAAAAGATTTTTATGTAGAACATAAGACAAAGATATTTCCAGACACAATTATTTTCATACATAGCATTTTAATGGTCAGTTAGTAGACATGAACACCCCTAGAATTGCAATAGCAACTACATACTGTTCTAGTATCACGAGTCAACTTGAGAGTGACCTCAAACCTATACACCTATAAGGAATATTACATTTCAGGTGTTCTCTCCTGACTTTCCTGTCAATGGACTTCAGATCAACACAATGTTACAAATTAATAGCCCCTACTATTCAAAAGCTTACTATGCACAGGCAAAGTGCCAAGTGCTTCACATACTTGTCTCCTTAATCCTCTTAACCACTCTACCCGGCTTTACACATTTGGTAACTGAGGTTTTCAGAAGTTGAACCACTTGGTCTGGGACCCAGAGTCCAAGGCTGGTCCTGAAGTCGGCTTTTTTTTTTTTTTTTGAGACGGAGTTTCGCTCTGTTGCCCAGGCTGGAATGCAATGGCGTGATCTTGGCTCACTGCAACCTCTGCCTCCTGGGTTCAAGCAATTCTTCCGCCTCAGCCTCCTGAGTAGTTGCGATTACAGGTGCGTGCGTGCCATCATGACCAGTTAATTTTTTTATTTATAGTAGAAGTGGGGTTTCACCCTGTTGATCAGACTGGTCGTGAACTCCTGATCTCGTGATCCGCCCGCCTCAGCCTCCCAAAGTGCTGGGATTACAGGCATGAGCCACCGAGCTCAGCCTCTGAAGTTGGTTTTTAATCACTCTTCTGTACTGTCTTTGAAATCATATATCCATGAATGAAAATTTTAGCAAAAGTCTACTCTGATATCAGCATATATAACTTTTGGTTTTGCATTTTTAGAAAATCTACTTATTTCCTAGAAAGGTGTTTAGTATATTAATTAATATTATATATTAATTTTAATTTTTTTATTATATAAAATCACCTTCCATAGGATATCTGCTCATGAGCAAAACAAACATTTTGATATTTCTTTGAAATGAGTTTCAAACTGGTTTTAAAATAGTTTATTTTCCTTGGGCATGCATCACTTTGCCTCTTTTTTTTTTTTTTTTTTTTTGTTTTAATAGTAACCAATTTCTACTTGAGCAGGCTTGGGTGGGCTTTAGCTCCTTACAATCCAAAAAGCCTTGAGTATTGCATGAAGTGACCAAGTGAAATCAGAAAGAGGACTCGTCAAAGATGAAATCCTGAAGAAAGACTTCTAAATAAATCCTTTTCTGTATCTGTGGAAAATTAATAAAGTATACCCCTCATGGTAAAATGTTATGGCTCCAATATGTTAAAAAGGCTTATTTATATCTTTTGGGAGTTATTTTAGTTTTTTGGCAAATCGAGCTACCTTGTTGGGTATAACAGACCACCATCAACTCCTGGCTCACATCTCCGCCCCTCCTGATGGGAATGAACAGCTCACCAACATCTTCTTCAATAGAGTATCTGGACTGGGGAATAAATACAGTTGATTCTAAAGAGAAAACACAATTGCAGGCATTATTTTTGTCTGAGCTTCTTACCTCTGAAACAATCATACAGAATTAAAATTTCTCTAATGATTGATTTTTTCTCCCTTGAATATTCTTTAGAATAACATAGTGGGAGGAAAGGGAGGAAGGAGAGGGGAAAAGAAGTGGGTACAAAGGGTATAGGCTCTGGGCCAGTGAATTCTGAAATCTAAAAACAAAACCCAACATGGCTTTTATCTCTGGTAATTGCTTTCTTCTAAATTAATAAGTCATGCTGACACAGTTTTTATCAATATAATTTTGTTCTCTTGGCACACATTAACACCTTCCAATGGAGTACAATTTGAGAGGTGGAAATGACCTCATAAGTCATCTTGTCCCATCTCCCACTTTGCAGATGAGGAAACTCAGGCTGGCACAGTTGAACTTATTTGCCAATGGCTGGCCAAGTCAGGATTAGAACTCAGATCTTGAAATGTCTGTTCTGTTGTTCTTTTCATCCAAAGTGAGTTCTTTTTGGACAATTCATGATTAAAATTACAATAATACATTGTTCAACATTTTAAAAAATAGCTGTTCCCTTAGAATTGATAAATCTATTTATCAGCTATAAGGAATATTTCCGTGGCTCCCTTTCACTTCTGGAAGAATAATATATACAACATTACCAATGATTCTTTTTTTAACATAGTCAAAGGGCATGCTAAATAACAAAAATGGCATAATTAAATTGTTAAAAAAATGCAGTTATCATGTAAAACAATAACCATTTAGTACGATGGTTTGACATTGTAAACCCCAAACAGATACTCTGACTGGGAGTCTGTTTCACTGAGAGTCTCACACCCACACAGAAACACTTCATGATTATTTTTAAAACAGTTAACCTTATGACTTTTAAAAATTATGAAAGACTGCTGGAACAGCAGATGCAGCCTTAGAGGTCCACGCTCCACCCTGCTTCACCCTGCGCTACGCGCCAGGAGCTGACAAATGGGAACCACACCTAATGTTTCCCTTACATTCTGGCTCCTGGTTGAGTCGGCCAATGGGGAATACAAAGGAACTTGGAGGGCAAAAGCAGAGTGGGCCAGGTGTTTATTCTCTTGGTTTCCCTCAGGGTTTCCAGAGCTGGCTACACACCCTCCACAAAAGGTTAGAGTGCCTGTGGAGGGCCTAGGGCCTAGCTCACTCTCTGGGCTCAGCTAGCCTCTCCTGTCCTGTGCCTAGAGGTGGTGATGGGGCTGCTGTCATTAGCCTCAAAGCATTTTACCATGCCTAGGTATTAACAGGTCTTTGCCCCCTCCTTTCTAAAATAGTCATGTGATTCAATTCTTTTTAAACTACTCATTTTCAGTGTGCCATTTGTTTTCTCCTGGGGTTATGACTGACATACTAATTTTTAAAATGCCCCCATTTTAAGAAATCTGTGAATATAAGATTTTGTAACTAATTATTTATCAAATATTGATTAGGTGACATCGACTTGCCAGACACTGTGCAGGGGGTACAGAAGTAACAAAATCCTTGGCCTCATGGGGTTTTTATTATAGTTGAGGGGTGGGGAGGAGGAAGAAAATATGTATACAAGAAAATAAGTAGTATATTAGGGGCAACAAATTACATGAATAAAATAAAATATGCTGAGGGTGACAGGGAAGGCTGTGGCTGGACATGGTATGAGTAGAGGCACCTAAGATACACAGGAAAGTCGCAAAAAAAAAAAA
>NW_026654573.1:0-8592 GCF_009828535.3 Hylobates moloch
GGAGGTTGAGGTGGGCAGATCTTTGGAGGTCAGGAGTTCAAGACCAGAATGGCCAACATGGTGAAATCCTATCTCTACTGTTAAAAAATACAAAAATTATGTGGGCGTGGTGGCGCATGTCTGTAATCACAGCAACTCTGGCGGCTGAGGCAGAATCACTTGAACTCAGAAGGTGGAGGAGGTTGCAGTCAGCCGAGGGAGTGCTACTGCACTCCAGCCTGGACGACAGTGAAATTCCGTCTCAAAAATAATAAACAAATAAATAACTCTTATACATTGTCCTTTTTTAAACCTTTTCAGGATTTTAAAAGATTCTCTAATGACTTCTGCATAATTACCGTGGGTCTGTTTATTATTCCCCAAATAAAGAAACACTTTTGATGATTCAGTATTGTGAAGCAAACTTATTTTTTGTTTTTTTTTCTTTAATTTTAGCAGTATTATATATATTTTCTTTTCCCTATAGGGAGATCTTGTATATGTGAACTATGCTCGCACTGAAGACTTTTTCAAACTAGAAAGAGAGATGGGCATCAACTGTACTGGGAAGATTGTTATTGCAAGATATGGAAAAATCTTCAGAAGAAATAAAGTGCAGTATTATTTATTTTTCTACAGAGAATGAGAGGATATATATATTCTGTAAATGTAAATGACTAACTTGCTTCTCTGTTTCCAAATTGCTTTCAAACATTTATTTTCTTTTTTTTTTCCTATTTGCCATGGGTACACAGAAACTCATGTTTCTATGTTTTCTCACATACCTGGAAAAGAAAATTATTTTTAATCATTTTTATTACAAAAGTAATATTTGCTTTTAGAAATTTAATTTAAGGAAATTTATATAAAGTAAAAAATGAAAGGCTCCTCTGCATTACCCACTTCATTATTCAGATATAATCAATCTTAATAGCTTTTTTCAAACCTAATTCTGTGAAATATAAATATATCTATCCCTATATGCCCATTTTTTTTTTTTTTTTTTTTTTTGAGACGGAGTCTCGCTCTGTCACCCAGGCTGGAGTGCAGTGGCGCGATCTCGGCTCACTGCAAGCTCCGCCTCCCGGGTTCACGCCATTCTCCTGCCTCAGCCTCTCCGAGTAGCTGGGACTACAGGCGCCCACCACCACGCCCGGCTAATTTTTTGTATTTTTAGTAGAGACGGGGTTTCACCGTGGTCTCGATCTCCTGACCTCGTGATCCGCCCGCCTCGGCCTCCCAAAGTGCTGGGATTACAAGCGTGAGCCACCGCGCCCGGCTGCCCATTTTACATATATTTATTTATTTACTTTTACATTCTATATTATAAGACTTTATTTTTTTCATTCAGCCATGACTCATATTCTTCATGTCCACATGTTGAGAGTTATGTAATACATTGGTTAAGAGTATAGAACCCAGGGGGTGGAGCCAAGATGGCCGAATAGGAACTGCTCCGGTCTCCAGCTCCCAGCCCCAGCGACACAGAAGACGGATGATTTCTGCAATTCTGCTTGAGGTACCAGTTTCATCTCACTAGGGAGTGCCTAACAGTGGGTGCAGGACAGTCGGTGAAGCGCACTGTGCGCGAGCCGAAGCAGGGCGAGGCATTACCTCACTCGGGAAGCGCAAGGGGTCAGGGAGTTCCCTTTCCTAGTCAAAGAAAGGGGAAACAGACGGCACCTGGAATATCGGGTCAGTCCCACCCCAATACTGCGCTTTTCCAACGGGCCTGGAAAACAGCACACTAGGAGATTGTGTCCCGCACCTGGCTCGGAGGGTCCTGTGCCCACGGAGTCTCGCTGATTGCTAGCACAGCAGTCTGAGATCAAGCTGCAAGGCGGCAGCGAGGCTGGGGGAGGGGCGCCCGCCATTGCCCAGGCTTGCTTAGGTAAACAAAGCAGCCAGGAAGCTCGAACTGGGTGGAGCCCACCACAGCTCAAGGAGGCCTGCCTGCCTCTATAGGCTCCACCTCTGGGGGCAGGGCACAGACAAACAAAAACTCAGCAAGAACCTCCACAGACTTAAAGGCCCCTGTCTGACTGACAGCTTTGAAGAGAGTAGTGGTTCTCCCAGCACGCAGCTGGAGATCTGAGAACGGACAGACTGCCTCCTAAAGTGGGTCCCTCACCCCTGAGCAGCCTAACTGGGAGGCACCCCCCCAGTAGGGACCGACTGACACCTCATTCAACCGGGTACTCCTCTGAGACAAAACTTTCAGACGAACTATCAGACAGCTGAATTTGTGGTCTCACGAAAATCCACTGTTCTGCAGCCACCGCTGCTGACACCCAGCCAAACAGGGTCTGGAGTGGACCTCTAGTAAACTCCAACAGACCTGCAGCTGAGGGTCCTGTCTGGTAGAAGGAAAACTAACAAACAGAAAGGACATCCACACCAAAAACCCATCTGTACATCACCATCATCAAAGACCAAAAGTAGATAAAACCACAAAGATGGGGAAAAAACAGAACAAAAAAACTGGAAACTCTAAAAAACAGAGCACCTCTCCTCCTCCAAAGGAACGCAGTTCCTCACCAGCAAAAGAACAAAGCTGGATGGAGGATGACTTTGATGAGTTGAGAGAAGAAGGCTTCAGACGATCAAACTACTCTGAGCTACGAGAGGAAATTCAAAACAATAGCAAAGAAGTTAAAAACTTTGAAAAAATATTAGAAGGATGGATAACTAGAATAACCAATGGTGAGAAGGGCTTAAAGGAGCTGATGGAGCTGAAAGCCAAGTTTCGAGAACTACGCGAAGATTGCAGAAGCCTCAGTAGCAGATGCGATCAACTGGAAGAAAGGGTATCGCTGATGGAAGATGAAATGAATGAAATGAAGAGAGAAGGGAAGTTTAGAGAAAAAAGAATAAAAAGAAATGAACAAGGCCTCCGAGAAATTTGGGACTATGTGAAAAGACCAAACCTACGTCTGATTGGTGTACCTGAAAATGATGGGGAGAATGGAACCAAGTTGGAAAACACTCTGCAAGATATTATCCAGGAGAACTTCCCCAATCTAGCAAGGCAGGCCAGCATTCAGATTCAGGAAATACAGAGAACGCCACAAAGATACTCCTCAAGAAGGGCAACTCCAAGACACATAACTGTCAGATTCACCAAAGTTGAAATGAAGGAAAAAATGTTAAGGGCAGCCAGAGAGAAAGGTCGGGTTACCCACAAAGGGAAGCCCATCAGACTAACAGCTGATCTCTCAGCAGAAACTCTACAAGCCAGAAGAGAGTGGGGGCCGATATTCAACATTCTTAAAGAAAAGAATTTTCAACCCAGAATTTGCTATCCCGCCAAACTAAGCTTCATAAGTGAAGGAGAAATAAAATACTTTACAGACAAGCAAACGCTGAGTGATTTTGTCACCATCAGGCCTGCCCTAAAAGAGCTCCTGAAGGAAGCACTAAACATGGAAAGGACCAACCGGTACCAGCCACTGCAAAAACATGCCAAATTGTAAAGACCATCGAGGCTAGGAAGAAACAATAGCAACTAACGAGCAAAATAACCAACTAACATCATAATGACAGGATCAGATTCACACATAACAATATTAACGTTAAATGTAAATGGGCTAAATGCTCCAATCAAAAGACACAGACTGGCAAACTGGATAAGGAGTCAGGACCCATCAGTGTGCTGTATTCAGGAAACCCATCTCACGTGCAGAGACACACATAGACTCAAAATAAAGGGATGGAGGAAGATCTATCAAGCAACTGGAAAACAAAAAAAGGCAGGGGTTGCAATCCTAGTCTCTGATAAAATAGACTTTAAACCAACAAAGATCAAAAGAGACAAAGAAGGCCATTACATAATGGTAAAGGGATCAATTCAACAAGAAGAGCTAAGTATCCTAAATATATATGCACCCAACACAGGAGCACCCAGATTCATAAAGCAAGTCCTCAGTGACCTACAAAGGGACTTAAACTCCCACACAATAATAATGGGAGATTTTAACACCCCACTGTCAACATTAGACAGATCAACGAGACAGAAAGTTAACAAGGATATCCAGGAATTGAACTCAGCTCTACATAAAGTGGACCTAATAGACATCTACAGAACTCTCCACCCCAAGTCAACAGAATATACATTTTTTTCAGCACCACACCACACCTATTCCAAAATTGACCACATAGTTGGAAGTAAAGCTCTCCTCAGCAAATGTAAAAGAACAGAAATTATAACAAACTGTCTCTCAGACCACAGTGCAATCAAACTAGAACTCAGGTTTAAGAAACCCCCTCAAAACTGCTCAACTACATGGAAACTGAACAACCTGCTCCTGAGTGACTATTGGGTACATAATGAAATGAGGCAGAAATAAAGATGTTCTTTGAAACCAACGAGAACAAAGACACAACATACCAGAATCTCTGGGACACATTCAAAGCAGTGTGTAGAGGGAAATTTACAGCACTAAATGCCCACAAGAGAAAGCAGGAAAGATCCAAAATTGACACCCTAACATCACAATTAAAAGAACTAGAAAAGCAAGAGCAAACACATTCAAAAGCTAGCAGAAGGCTAGAAATATCTAAAATCAGAGCAGAACTGAAGGAAATAGAGACAAAAAAAAACCCTTCAAAAAATTAATGAATCCAGGAGCTGGTTTTTTGAAAAGATCAACAAAATTGATAGACTGCTAGCAAGAATAATAAAGAAGAAAAGAGAGAAGAATCAAATAGATGTAATAAAAAATGAAAAAGTGGATATCACCACTGATCCCACAGAAATACAATCTACCGTCAGAGAATACTACAAACACCTCTACACAAATAAACTAGAAAATCTAGAAGAAATGGGTAAATTCCTCGACAAATACACCCTCCCAAGACTAAACCAGGAAGAAGCTGAATCTCTGAATAGACCAATAACAGGCTCTGAAATTGTGGCAATAATCAATAGCCTACCAACCAAAAAGAGTCCAGGACCTGATGGATTCACAGCCAAATTCTACCAGAGGTACAAGGAGGAACTGGTACCATTCCTTCTGAAACTACTCCAAGTGCACATTTATTTATCTATGCCAAAGAAAGTGTCACCCTCTGGAGTGCAGTTGCACAAATTTAGCTCACCGCAGCCTTGAATTCCAGGGCTCAAGTAATCCTCCCACTTCAGCTTTCAAAGTAAAAAAGACTAGAGGTTTATGCCATTGCACCTAGCTAATTTTTCATTTATTTTTTTCTTAAAGACAGGATATGGCTATGTTTCCCAGTCTAGTCTCTAATTCCTGGCTTCAAGTTATCCTCTGACTTCAGCCTCCCAAAACAATGGGAATACAGGGTGAGCCACATCACCCAGTCACAAATGCTCCTTTATCTATGTGACATTCTCAGAGTAGGCCCACAGGAACTAAAATTTTCTTTTTTTCTTTTTTAGCACTCTAAGAGAATTCACTAATTAATCAAATAATCCAAATGATAATTTAGCGTCTTATCAAGTTTTCAAAGGCTTTTCCATTCTCATGGGTAAAACATGAGTTACTCTTTTAAATGCTTTCCTCCACATAGTGCATAATATCCTAGAATGGCTAGAAAACTACGATGAGTATTGATTTTGGGATTATAAATATCTATTAGGATGTAGGCAAATTCACGAATACAGAATCCAAATGATGGGGAGAGACCATGTATGTTTTTTTTTCTATTCCAAAGTTTGTTTTGTGATATGAAACTCCAAAAGAAGGAAAAGATTTCAGAAGGGGATACCTAAATATCTTCTGACAGAGGAATTATTTGCCAATGACTCACAAGATTTATGGTCAAGACTGTCAGAACAGTGAAAACATATCTATCAGCCTTATGTCAGTCAAGGTTCAAAGACAAAAGCAGAACTCATAAGATACATGTACACTTAGGAAGATTCATATATGGATTTAGTACATGGAATTAGCTTACTCAATTGTGGTGGCTGATGAAGGAAGTATAAGATCTCTGGTATAGTCCATCAGGAAAAAAAAACAAATGCTGCTGGTTGGATCCCAATGGTCATGGAATAAAGCTTTAGTTCACAGTCAGTACGGATCAACTGGAACAATAGAGATCCCTTCACAGTTTAGTCTTGTCCAAGGAAAGTCTCAGTCTTCCTTCAGAGAACTTTCACTGTTAAAGTCATACTTACTTGGGTAAACTTCCAAGTCTCAGAATTAGAACCTTTACTTACATCTGAAAACTGCCTTCCCAGCAGGGACTACGTTAGCATTTCATTGACTAAGAAGGAGGTGTGTGTATGCTACAAATTGATGCTGTTTTCATTTCCCTCCTTGTAGTTAAACCTAGCCAATTTGCCACACTGAAAAATCATTAAGAGGTTATATGCCATAAATTTAAGAAAGAGAAAAATAGGATTCCTTGCTCCTTTCTAAGTTTACTGTGCAAGACCACCAACAGACTGAAGCCCTTGGATACACATTCTGTAACTCAATAAATTGAGGTAATCCAAGTGTCCACACAAAGGTGAGATCTGCCCTGGGTGCATGGGGTTACTTGGGTCTCAGCTCTGCACTCAAGAGTGGGAAGCCTTTGAGACCTTAGTTCATGGACTGGACCCTGCAGGCATCCTCTGCTGAGATTCAGGGGCTCCCCAGTGGGGCTCTGGTATTCCATCACAAGGTCAGATGACTATGTGTATCAGGAAAGAATTGGGGCAAGGAGAGAAAGGAAAAAGGGTAGCTTTTAATTTAATTTCAATTTTTTTGCACCACATAATTGACTCATCCCAACTGTCAACTTTAGGCAGATGAAGTCTAGAGCCCTGGAAATTAGGAGCTCTCAATTCTAGATCTACTTCTTTTTACCGTGGCATTACTAATCAAACAACTTATTTTCCTATGTGAATCTCAAACCATGAAACAAATATAAGAATGTAAGTCCCTTTAGAGTTGGCATTTTGTAGGTTCTAAAAGTCCTAACCAAGCCAGAAGCAGGATTAGAGACGGGTATGTGCATTAGAGATGTGTGTATGGGCAAGAACAATACATGATGTGGACAAAGAGCACTCTAAACAGTCTTGATCATTTCCTCATTTCCAATTGAATCGCCTTTCAATACAAAACCTTCTGTTTTGGACCTGGGAGTCTGTTTCCACTCTAGCATCTGAAACCTTACTCTACAACAAAGATTTCTATTGAATTACAATTCTGTTTTTGAGAACCGTTAAGAGACTCTCTCCCTCATGTGGGTTTCATAACTCATTATAAAATTTTCATACAGGAGTTGGGGATCTATTTCTGCTTTCTTAATATGCATAGAAAACTAAATTTATTTTATTTTAGAAATTTTTTAATGAAAATTCAATTATAGCATATTATTTAAAATTCAACAGTTACAATTCCATTGAAATTGTAATTGCTACTTTGTTTCATTTGTTCAGATGGAGAGATGTGCACAATTCTATCCATGCTAATAAAAATTCATTAATTTCATAATAAATTATATTTTGCTTTGTGGCCTCTGAATGTCCAAGACTATTTTTAAATCTTTTAAATTTCCTTTCTTTGAAAATCCCATTTATTAGATATTCTTCTGGAAACCCCAGTCATTTTCTCTTCAAACCCCTTATTTATTTCTGTTAAGATAAATATGTTAGAAAAAGGAAGGGAACAATGTACTACATGGGCTATGATGTACCACATACTTTGCTATCTCCCTACCCACACCTTCCATAATCACAAAAGAAAACATAGAATGTGTCCCATTGTCCCAACTTCATATATGAGCACATAAAGAGTAAGCAATCTCTTTTCCATCCTATTTCCTGTATGGGAGGGGGCCAGGAATCAGTCCCATGTCACCAACTCCATAAATCCTCAAATATTTCAATGTATTGCCTTATCTAGAACCACAGAAACATGTAGGATTCCTTTTGTGTTTGTCCAGCTGATTTTCAGCCTACATTTTCAGGTTTATTTATCTCACAAATAAAGCATTCAGTTGTTGAACACTATAACATGATAGAAGCCTGTAAAAAATCAGAATCAAATAATACAACAATTCAGAATGTCTTCCTTTATGCTACCGTAGCTTTTATGTTACAAGTGTTATGCCTTTAAATGTAAGAATGTACTAAATTTATTATTATAAAAAAATCAGAATCAAATAGATTACATTCCTTAAGAAAATAATGAAGGCAGCAATTGCAAACAGTACCATAGATGCTAGATTTTAAACTTTTTTTTCTCTTCTTATTTATTTTCTTAGAGGCAGGGTCTGGCTGTGTCACCCAGGCTGTAGTGCAGTGGGTGGTTCCTAGCTCACAACAGCCTCAACCTCCTGGGGTCAAGCCATCCTCCATCTCTGCCTCCTGAGTAGAAAGGACTACTGTCAGGCACTACCATTCTGGGTTATTTTTTAAAAATTTTGTAGAGACATGGCCTTCCTATGCCACCCAGGCTGGTCTCCAACTCCTAGACTCAAAATATCTTCCTGCCTATATCTCCCAAGGCAATGGGATTACAGCTGTAAGCCACCATTTCCAGCCTCAAAACATTTTCATAGCAGAGTTAACAGAACGTTTTCTTCTATGTTAATCTCTAAATTCGGTAGATAGAAGATTAATGTCCTTTACTCTTCCCATATCTGGCTTAGTATCCC
>NW_026654574.1:0-8589 GCF_009828535.3 Hylobates moloch
TACAGTAACCAAAACAGCATGGTACTGGTACCACAACAGAGAGATAGGTCAATGGAACAGAACAGAGCCCTCAGAAATGATGCCGCATATCTACAACTATCTGATCTTTGACAAACCTGACAAAAACAAGAAATGGGGAAAGGATTCCCTATTTAATAAATGGTGCTGGGAAAACTGGCTAGCCATATGTAGAAAGCTGAAACTGGATCCCTTCCTTACACCTTATACAAAAATTAATTCAAGATGGATTAAAGACTTAAATGTTAGACCTAAAACCATTAAAATCCTACAAGAAAACCTAGGCAATACCATTCAGGCCATAGGCGTGGGCAAGGACTTCATGTCTAAAACACCAAAAGCAATGGCAACAAAAGCCAAAATTGACAAATGGGATCTCATTAAACTAAAGAGCTTCTGCACAGCAAAAGAAACTACCATCAGAGTGAACAGGCAACCTACAGAATGGGAGAAAATTTTTGCAACCTACTCATCTGACAAAGGGCTAATATCCAGAATCTACAATGAACTCAAACAAATTTACAAGAAAAAAACAAACAACCCCATCAAAAAGTGGGCAAAGGACATGAACAGAGAGTGTTTCTAAACTGCTGAATCAAAAGAAAAGTTGAAGTCTGTGAGCTGAATCCACACACCACAAAGCAGTTTCACAGTTAGCTTATTCAGTTTTTCACTATAGGCCTAGTGGCCTCTGAAATGTCCCTTCACAGATTCTACAAAAAGAGTATTTCCAAGTGTTGAGTCAAAAGAAAAGCTTAAACCTGTGATCTGAATGCAGACATCACAAAGCAGTTTCACAGATGGTTTCTTCCTAATTTTTATCATGGCATATTTTGTTTTTCACTATAGGCTTTAATGTGCTCTGAAATGTCCCTTAGCAGATTCTACAGACAGAGTGTTTCCAGGCTGGTGAATTAAAAGACAGGTTTGACTCTGGAAGCTGAATCCACACATTGCAAAGCAGTTTCACAGATAGCTTCTTGTTAGTTTTTATTGCACACTATTTATTTTTTCACTACAGCCCTCAATGTCCTCCAAAATGTGTCTCTGTAGATTCTACAAGAGACAAATCCACACATCACTAAGCAGTTTCACAGATAGCTTCCTTCTAGATTTTATCACAGGGTATTTGGTTTTTCACTAAAGGCCTCAACGCCTTCCAAAATGTCCCTTGTCAGATTACAAAAAAAGAGTGTTTCCAAATGACTGAATCAAAAGTAAGTTTTAAGTCTGTGAGCTGAATGCACATATCACAAAGCAGTTTCACAGATAACTTCTTTCTAGTTTTTATCTAAGGATATTTGATTTTTCACTACAGGTCTTACTGTGCTCCAAAATGCCCTTTCACAGATTCTACAAAAGAATGTTTCCAAACTGCTGAATGAAAGGAACAGTTTAACTTTGTAAGCTGAATCCAGACAACACAAAGCAGTTTCTCAGATAGCTTCTTTCAATATTTTATCACAAGATATTCAATTTTTCACTACAGGCTTAGTGGCCTCAGAAATGCCCCTTACAGATTCTACTAAAAGAGTATTTCCAAAATTCTTAATCAAAGGAAAGATTTAACACTGTGACCTGAATGCACGCAACACAAAGCAGTTTCACAGATTGCTTCTTTCTTGCTTTTATCACAGGATATTCAGTTTTATGCTATAGGTCTTACTGTGCTCGGAAAGTTCCCTTAGCTGATTCCACAAAAAGAGTGTTTACAAACTGCTGAATTAAAAGAAAGATTTAACTCTGTGAGCTGAATGGCCACATTACAAAGCAGTTTCACAAATAGCATCTTTTTAATTGTTATCTCAATATATTTGGTTTTGCACTATTGGCTGTACTATGCTCTGAAATATCCATATGCATGTTCTACAAAGAGTGTTTCTAAACTTTTGAATCCAAAGACAGGTTTAATTCTGTGAGCAGAATCCACACATCACAAAGCAGTTTCAGAGATAGCTTCTTTCTAGATTTTAATGGCGAGATATTTGTTTTTTCAATATAGGCCTTTCTGTACTCTGAAATGTCCCTTAGATGATGCTACAAAAAGAGTTTTTCCAAACTGCTGAATCAAAACAAAGATATAACTCTGTGATCTGATTCCACACATCACAAAGCAGTTTGACAGATAGCTACTTTGTAGTTTTTATTGTAAGATATTCTGTTTTTCACTATATGCCTTAGTGTGCTCTGTAATGGTTTCTCACATATTCCACAAAAATAGTTTCCAATCTGCTAAACAAGAAGAATGATTTAACTCTGTGAGCTGAGTCCTTTCATAACTAAGCAGTGTCACATAGAGCTTCTTTCTAGTTTCTAATCACAAGATACTCAGTTTTTCACTAAAAACCTCAATGTGCTCTGAAAGGTCTCTTCTACAAAAAAAGTATCTCCAAAGCCAGGTGCGGTGGCTTGTGCATGTAATTCCAGCACTTTGGGAGGCTGAGGTGTGTGGATCACCTGAGGTTGGGAGTTTGAGACCAGTCTGACCAACATGGAGTAACCCTGTCTCTACTAAAATTACAAAACTAGCTAGGTGTGGTGGCATATGCCTGTAATCCCAGCTAGTAGGGAGGCTGAAACAAGAGAATCACTTGAGCCTGGGAGGCAGAGGTTGCAGTGAGCTGAGATTGCACCATTGCACTCCAGCCTGGGTGACAAAGTGAAACTCTCTCTCTCTCAAAAAGAAAAGTGTTTCAAATCTGTGAAATCAAAAGAAACGTTTACCTTTGTGAGCTAAATGCAGATGCCATGTAGTAGTTTCACATAACTTCTTTCTAGCTTTTATCTAGGAATATTCAGTCTTTTACTGTATTCCTTAATGCCCTCTGAAATGTCCTTTCACAGTTTCTACAAATACAGTGTTTTCAACCTCCTGAATCAAAAGAAAGGTTTAACTCAGCTGAATCCACATATCATAAAGCAGTTACACACATAACTTCTTTCTAGTTTTCTTTTTTTTTTTTTTTTGAAATGGAGTCTCACTCTGTCACCCAGGCTGGAGTGCAGTGGCATGATCTTGGCTTATTGCAAGCTCCGCCTCCCGGGTTCATGCCATTCTCCTGCCTCAGCCTCTCTGAGTAGCTGGGACTACAGGTGCCCGCTACCACGCCTGGCTAATTTTTTTTTTGTATTTTTAGTAGAGACTGGGTTTCACCATGGCCTCAATCTCCTGACCTCGTGATCTGCCCACCTTGGCCTCCCAAAGTGCTGGGATTACAAGCATGAGCCACCGTGCCTGGCCCTTTCTAGTTTTTATAACATGATATTTGGATTTTCCCTATAGACTTATTAGGCTCCAAAATGTCCGTTGCAGATTCTACAAAATAAAAGAAAAAGAAAAAAAAGAAAAAAGAGAGAAAAAGAAAATCCAAACTGCTGAATCAAAATAAACCTCTAACTTTCTGAGGTAAATGCAGACATTACAAAGCAGTTTCACAGACAGCTTTTTTCTAGTTTACAAGATGAGATATTCTTTGTCTTTCACCATAGGCCTCACTACACTCTGAAATGTGTCTGGAGCTTCTACAAAAAGTGTGTTTCAAAACTGGTGAGTCAAAAGAAAGGCTTGGCTCTATGAGTTGAATGCAGACATCACAAAGCAGTTTCACAGATAACTTTTTTTTCTTTTTTAAGTTTTTATCAGCAATATTCAGTTTTTCACAAAAGGTCTTAATGTGGTCTGAAATGTCTCTTCTCAGATTCTACAAAGGAGTGTTTCAAGCCTGATGAATCAAAAGAAAATTTTAATTCTGTGAGCTGAATCCACACGTCAAAAAGCAGTTTCACAGATACCTTCTCTCTAGATTTTATTGTGAGACATTAGGTTTTTCATTACTGGCCAAGTTGTGTCTGAAATGTCCCTTTGCAGAGTTTACAAAGTGTTCCCAAACTGCTGAACCAAAAGAAAGGTGTAAGTCTGTGAGTTGAATGCAGATATCACAAAGCAGTTTCACAGATAACATCTTTTTAGTTTCTGTCATGGGATATTCTGTTTTTCACTCTGTGTTTTACTGTACCCTGAAATATCTTTTAGCAGATTTCACAAAAGTGGTGTTTCCAATATCTGAATCAAAAGAAATATTTAACTCAATGGGCTATATTGAGACATTCCAAAAGAAGTTTCACAGATAGCTTCTTTAAGATTTTATGGTGAGATGCACTTTTTTTAAATGATTTTATGATTTTATGGTGAGATAATATGGGCCTGGTTGTCTCTGAAATGTCCGTTTGCAGATTTTTCAAAAAGTGTGTTTCCAAACTGCTGAATCAACAGAAAGGTTTAATTCTCTCTGCTGAGTGCACACATCACAAAGCAGTTGTGCAGATAGCTTCTTTTTGTTTGTATCACAAGATCTTCTGTTTTTTACTAGTGGCATTCTTGTTCTCTGAAGTGTCCCTTCACATATTCTAGAAAAAAAGTGTTTCCACCCTGCCAAATCAAATGAAAGGCTTAACTTTGTGAGCTGAGTACACACATCACAATGTATTTTCACAGACAGCTTTTTACTAGTTTTTATTGTTGGCTGCTAGTTTTTTTTACTGTAGGCCTCAATGTCCATCGACATGTCACCTTGCACATTCTAAAAAAATAGTGTTTCCAAACTGCTGAATAAAAAGAAATGTTTACTTCTGTGAACTGAATCCAGACATCCAAAGCAGTTTCAGAGGTAACTTCTTTTAGTTTTTATCATGGGATATTCAATTTTTTGCTACAGGCCTCAATACCTTCCAAATTATACACAATCAAAATGGAAAGAAAGATTTCACTCTGTGAGCTGAAAGCACGTACCAGAAAGCAATTTCACTGACAACTTTTTCTAGTTTTTGTCTAGAGATAATTGGTTTTTCATTGTAGGCCTTATTGTACTCCAAAATGTCCCTCCTCTGGTTCTACAAAAAGAGTGTTTAAAACTACTAAATCAATGGAGTGGTTTAACTTTGTGAGCTGAATCCACATTTCACAAAGCAGTTTAACAGACAGATTATTTCTGGATTTTTTCATGAGATATTGTGCATTTCACTATTGGCCTACTGGATTCCAAAATGTCCCTTTGCAGATTCTACAAAATGAGTGTTTCCAAACACTGAATCAAAAGAAAATTTTAACCCTGTGAGCTGAAAGGAGACTTCACAAAGCAGTTTCACAGATAGCTTCTTTCTCATTTTTACATGGGATATTCAAGTTTTTTTATTACTGCACTCTGAAATGTCCCTTAACAGATGCTACAAAAAGAGTGTTTCCAAAACCACAGAATCAAAGGTAAGTTTAACTTTGTGAACTGAATGCACACATCACAAAGCATTTTTGCAGATAGCCTCTTTTCAGTTTCTATTGTGGGACGTTTTGTTTTTCACTATAGGTTTTCCTTTTCTCTAATATGTCCCTTCGTATATTCTACAACAAGAGTGTTACCAACCTACTGAATCAAAAGAGAAGCTAAACTGTGTGAGCTGAATACAGACATCCCAAAGCATTTTCACAGATAACTGCCTACTACTTTTTATCACAGGCTATTGACTTTTTCATTATAGGCCTCAATGTCCTCAGAAATGTCCACTCACATATTCTACAAAACGAGTTTTCCCAAACTGCTGAATGAAAAGAAAGGTTTAACTTTGTGAACTGCATGCACACATAACAAAAAAGACTCACAACTATCTTCCTTGTAATTTTCATTGTGGGATAATTGGTTCCTCACTATAGACCTTACTGCACTCGGAAATGTCTCCACATATCCTACAGAGACAGTGTTTCCAAACAGCTGAATCAAGAGAACAGTTTAATTCTGTGACCTGAATGCATACTTCACAAAGCAGTTTCAAAGACAGTTTTTTCTAGTTTTTATCATGGGATATTTGCTTTATCATTATGGGGCTCACTGCACTCCAAAATGTGTCTTTGCAGATTCTACAAAAAGAGTGTTTTCTAACTGATGAATCAAAATAAGGTTTAAATCTCTGAGCTGAATGCACACATCAGGAAGTAGTTTCACAGATAATTTATTTTTAGTTTTTATCTAGGAATATTCTGTTTCTCACTGTGGACCTGATAGCACTCTGAAATGTCACTTCATAGATTCTATAAAAGAAGTGTTTCCAAACTACAGAATAAAAAAAAGGTTTAAGTTTTTGAACTGAATCCTC
Organism: Hylobates moloch; assembly: GCF_009828535.3. NCBI lineage: Eukaryota > Metazoa > Chordata > Mammalia > Primates > Hylobatidae > Hylobates > Hylobates moloch. Next base: position 6,163 of record NW_026654574.1, read on the forward strand.
AAATAGCAAAATAGTTTCTCACATAGCTTCTTTCTAGATTTCATTGTGAGATGTTCACTTTTTCACTGTAAGCCTAGTGGTCTCGAAGTGTGTCTTCACAGATCCCACACAAAAAGTGTTTGCAAACTTCTGAATCAAAAGAATTGTTTAACTTTGTGAGCTGAATTGAGACTTGAGCATGTTCACAGATAGCTTCTTTCTAGTTTTTATCATGGGATATTCGGTTTTTCACTATAGGCCTTACTGTGCTCTGAAACGTCCCTTTGCAGATTCTGCAAAAAGACTGTTTCCAAACCACTGAATTAAAAAAAATGGTTTAACTTTGTGAGCTGAATCCACACATCACAAAGTAGTTTTACAGATAACTTTCTTTCAGTTTTTACTGTGGGATATTCTGTTTTTCACTATAGGCCTTACTGTGTTCTGAAATATCCCTTCACAGATCCTACAAAAACACTCTTTCCAAACTGCCGAATCAAAACAAAGTTTTAACTCTGTGAGCTGTATCCACACGTCACAAGGCAGTTTTACAGATACCTTCTCTCTAGACTTTATTGTGGGATATTCTGTTTTTCTCTTTAAGCAAAATAGGATTTGAAATATTCTTTTCAGATTCTCCAATAAGAGTGTTTCCAAACTGGTGAATGAAAATAAAGGTTTAAATGTTTGAGCTGAATCCACACATCACAAAGGAGCTTCACAGATAGATTCTTTCTAGTTTGTTAGTGGGATATTCAGTTTTCAGTGTAGGACTCACTGCATTCTGAAATGTCCCTTTGCAGATTTTACATAAAGGGTGTTTCCAACCTGCTGAACCAAAGGAAAGTTTTAACTCCAGGAGCTGAATCCACACAACATAAAGCTGATTCACAGATAGCTTTCTTCTGGTTTTCATCACAGCATGTTCTGTTTTCCACTATAGGCCTCAATGTCCCTTCATGGATTCCACAAAAACAGTGTTTCCAAACTGTTGATTCAAAAGTATGGTTTAACCCTTTGAGCTGAATTCACACATTACAGAGCAGTTTCACACATCACAGAGCATTTTCACACATAACTTCTTTCTAGTTTTTATCATGGGATATTCAGTTATTTACTATCGGCCTTATTCCACTCCAAAATTTACCTTCACAAAATCTGTAAAAAGAGTGTTTCCAAGCTGCTGAATCAAAATAAAAATTCAGCTCTGTGAGCTGAATCCACACAAAACAAAGCAGTTTCATAGATAGCTTCTTTCTAGTTTTTAATGTGGGATGTTAGGTTTTTCACTGTAGGTCTTAGTGCATTCCAAATTGTTCATTAGCAAATTCTACAAAGAGTGTTTCCAAACTGCTGAATCCAAAGAAAGGTTTAACTCTGTGAGCTGAATCCGTATATCACACAGCAGTTTCACAGAGAGCTTCTTTCTAAATTTTATCATGGGCTATTCAGTTTCCACTATATGCCTGGTAGGCTCTGAAATGTCCCTTCACAGATTCTACAAAAAAGAGTTTCCAAACTACTGAATGAAAAGAAAGGTTAAATCTGTGAGATGAATGCAAACCTAAGAAAACACTTTCACATGTAGTTTCTTTTTAGTTATTCTCAAGGAATATTCATTTTTCAGTATAGGCCTTACTGTGCTCTGAAATCTTTCTTAGCAGATTGTACAAAAAGAGTGTCTCCAACATGCTGGAAGGAAAGAGAGGTTTAATTCTGTAAGCTGAATCCACACATCATCGAACAGTTTCACAAAAAACTTCCTTCCAATTTTTATATAGGGATATCTGATTTTATACTATAGACCTTACTGCCCTCTGAACTGCCCCTTCACAGATTCTACAAAAGAGTATTTCCAAACTACTGAATAAAAAGAATGGTTTAACTTTGCGAGCTGAATCCGCACATCACAAAGCAGTTTCTCGTATAGCTTCTTCCAAGATTTTATCATGAGATATTTGATTTTTTCTCTAGAGATCTTACTGTGCTCCAAAATGTTCCTTAGCAGATTGTGCAAAAAGAGTGTTTCCAACCTGCTGCATCAAAAGAGAGGTCTAACTCTGTGAGCTGAATCAACACATCACAAAGCAGTTTCACAGTTTCTTTTTAGTTTTCATCATGGGATATTTGTTTTTTACTGTATGCACTACTGTGTTCTGAAATGTCCATTTGCATATTCTTCAAAGAGCATTTCACACCTGCTGAATCAAAATAAAAATTTAACTCTGTGAGCTGAAACCATTCATTGCAAAGCAATTTCACAGATAGCTTCTTTTGAAATTTTATTATGAGATATTCTGTTTTTCTCTATAGGCATAATGGGCTCCAAAATGTCCCTTTGCAGATTCTACAAAAAGAGCGTCTCCAACTTGCTGAATCAAAACAATGGTTTAACTTTGTGAATTGTATCCACATATCACAAAGCAGTTTCAGAGATAGCTTCTTTAT
>NW_026654575.1:0-8589 GCF_009828535.3 Hylobates moloch
TTGGGAGGCCGAGGCGGGCGGATCACGAGGTCAGGAGATCGAGACCACGGTGAAACCCCGTCTCTACTAAAAATACAAAAAAATTAGCCGGGCGTGGCGGCGGGCGCCTGTAGTCCCAGCTACTCGGAGAGGCTGAGGCAGGAGAATGGCGTGAACCCGGGAGGCGGAGCTTGCAGTGAGCCGAGATCGCGCCACCGCACTCCAGCCTGGGTGACAGAGCCAGACTCCGTCTCAAAAAAAAAACAAAAACTCCACACAGATCTTCTCAAAATGCAAATACAGTTATCAAAATAAATCTCCGTGGATGAGTTAAGTAGTAAATAGATATAGAGAGAATTAGCCAACTGGAAGTTAAGTCTGAGGGAAAAACAGAAATTAATAAAATAAAAAATAAAAAATAGAAATTTCCAAAAATTTCTATTCTTTTTTTTTGAAAAGTCAGAACCAAACAGCTTTTTTTAAAAAAAAAAAAAAACTTGAATAAAATATACAAACTTCTGGAAAGATAAATTGAAAGAGAAAAGGAAAAGAGAGAGACAGAGAGAGAGGATAGAAGAACATTATTAGTAATAAAATGGAGACACAAATAGACATGTAATAGAGACTTTTAAGAATCTTATGATAATATAATTAATTTACACTATTATTTTGAAAATGTAGATAATATATACAACTTTCTTAGGAAAAAAATACATTAATAAAACTTAAGAAGAAATAACTAAGAAAGCCAAACAATAGGCCAAAATCTAGCTACATATATACAGGTAGATTTATAATTTTACCAAACCTACAAAATTAAATTATGTCAATCTTATTTGAAGTTTACAGATTAAAGAAGGAAGATAGTACCTCAACTGAATTAATGAGGCAATTATAAACTTGATTCTAAAAACAGATTTAAAGCCCCATATACATGCAAAAATACTAAAATGAAATATTCTTAAATTCAATCCAGCAATTTATAAAATTATGTCATAAACAAGTAAGTTTCTTCTAGCATAGATGGGTGGCTTAACACTAGTAAATCTAAAAATGCAATTTATTACACTAACGGATTGAAGGGAAAGATTATGTAATACATTCAATAAATGCAGAAATTTTTACAATGTTTAATACTTATTCCTGATAAAATCTCTTCTCAAACTAAATGTTTTCTTAACCTGATAAAATGTTACTGGAATCTTATAGTGCACATTATTCTAAATGGGGGACCATTATAAGATTTTCCTTTTCAACGAGAAAAAGACAAAAATGCCTGCTCTACTGCTTCCATCCAACATTATACTAACGGGCACAATAGGACAAAATAAATATGTAAAACGATGTCAAGAATTGTCAAAGAAAAGACAAACTTTGATAAGTGAATGAAAAGAAATGATTGAGCTCTAAGTGCAGGTCCTAGGGACTGTAAGTCAATATTGTCAATTCTATAAAGTGTTGACATTTGACATCACAGCCATTTCTTAAGTAACAGAAGATCTTCTGAAAGTAAAGTGCTATAAATCATCATTTAGTCAGTAAGGTGGTCTCTGAAAGACTCAACCAAAAGGATTCTGTGGGGACACAGCAGTGGATAAGGTACAGTATTAATAGATAAACCACCCCAAACTTATTTCTTATTAAATTGCTTATTGAATGGAATACTAAACTGGATAACTGCAACTTTAATCTCAGGGTGAAGATTAAGCCTCAAGGTGAGCTTGTGTCATCTGCTATGTTAAGCAGTCCAAGGAATGATTCCTTCTGGTAGGTCATAATGATCTCACTGCAAGCTTCTGAAGACTTGAAAATATAGCACTCAAAGAGCTGTAAACTGGGTTTATTTTGCTAGTGCTATTGCAAGTAACTGTAAATAAAGAAAATAACCCTCTAAATGAGTGCCAGGATGTGAAAGATGTGGTTTATCCACAGTAGAGGCCCTAATAGGCTTGTCTCATCTCCTCTTTTCAGTACTGTCCTTTTCTTTCTTCTTTAGATATGATGTGCTTTCATTTTCTCTCTGAATTTCTTGGTTTGTCCTGTTCTTACTCATCAGTCTGTCTTTGATTTGCTCTCATGAGACCCATCCTCCCTATGCCACCACCTTTGTTCCCCCTCTTTTCTTTCTTTTTTCCTTATCCTGTGACTGGAATGACCATTGCATTTTTAAGAAAATAATTGCAATATTTGTTGAATAACATTAATAAATATTGCTCTTAATTAGGAAATAACTTTAATCTTTATCGATTTCTCAATCATTACACTATCAGAAGAGATTAAACCACACTTACTTATTTTTTTCTTTTTAGTGCATTACTGGCTTTTGATTGGGGAAAGTGGAAGGTGCCATCTATCTTCCTGATGATGGTGAAGTTTGCTGTCAACACTTTTGGGTTTTGTGCTGAGAAAAGGTGTGGTAGGAGGTTAGGAAAGGTTAAATTGGTGGCAATGGAAACCAAGGTGTGGGTAGGAAGAGAGATGACGCTGTGGGACCTGTGAGAAGTTTATTATAATCTGCATCTGAGATGAAAAGGATCTGTCTAAACTATAGTAGTGATGTTAGAAGTGGAAGGTAAATGACAGATGGGAGAAAACAGAGCAGTATGCACAGGACTTTTGATTTATTGAATAGTGGTTGAGTGAATGAAGAAGCAGTGGCAATAATCACCAAGAGCATTCCTGACAAAGTGCTGGTCTCATGTCTGCATGGTACTCAGTAGCCTCAAAATCAAAGTCTATGGCACCCAAATTTACTAGCCCTGTGTTCTAGGGTAAATAATTTTCTGGGCTTTTGCTACCCCACTTATAATGCCGCTTGCCCTGTCAACATCAGTGAATTGTGAAGCTCTGATAGGACACTGACAATAGTAAAATGTTCTATGAATATTATATGATAGGACTGTACCAGTGGTTCCTCAACCTCATTACCACTAGAGACACGTTTTAAAGGTGGAGTAATAACATGGAAAGGTCATGATTTAGGGGCCATGATACTGACTTTGCTGTACACTAGCTTTGTAAGTTCAAGTTAATCAACTAGTCTCTCTAAGTTTCAGTCTTGTCATCTGTAAAATAGGGATAATGGCATCATTCTTCATTTTGCAGATTTAGAGATACATTTGAGAAAATGCCTGGCACTTAATAAATGTTTTTTTCTGTACTTTTATGTTTTTTTCTGCATGTGCATCCCACAGCAATCCATACAGGAAAGATTTTTTTGCCAAAAAACAAACTGAACTAAAGTAAACACGAATTACATTTTCTATTTTTAAATTAAACCTACCTCTTTCTACCTGTAACAATTGATAGATTATCTAAAGAGCAGATAGGCATTTAGCATGGACTATTAGATTTTTCTGAAATGATATTCAAAATATTGCTCTTTCTTTAAGATAGATTAAAGTTAAAATAAAATTTCTGTACTTTATTTAAATCAGAATAGAACTTCTTATTACACTGATAAATTAAGGCAGCAGTTAAAAATATTAGAGCAGCTTATACTTATAGGGTATTATATAAATTTAAGGTAGAATCAAGACTTTCAATACCCCTTGATAAAATAATTTCTAATTTTTCATGTTTTCAAACATTTTCAGTAAAAACACAGATGTTGTTATATATTTTACAGAATTATTAGGATGATAAAGCACAATGATATACAAAGGTAGCAGAAGCTGGGAAGGGAGGAAAGATGGGGGATATGGGGAGAGATTAGTTAAAGGACACAAAATTACAGCTAGATAACAGGAGCAAGTTCTGGTTCTCTATACCACTGTAGGGTGACTCTAGTTAACAATAATACATTATATAGCTTCAACTAGCTACAAGGATATTGAAAATTCCCAACACAAAGAAATGATACATGTTTGACATGAGGGACATGCTAATTATGCTGATCTGATCACTATATTTTATATGTGTCTAAACATCATTATGTACCCTATGAATATGCATAATTATTTTTCAATTATAAAACAAAATAAGCCAAAAACAAATGGCAGAAACTAGAAGAAATTTTGACAACATACAGTAAAAGGTGAAATTATGGCATTACTGGCTACTATAAATCACATCACAGCTACTATAAATCACATCACAGCTACTATAAATCAGTAAGAAAATCAATTTGTATATAGACAATTCAAAGAAATACAAAGATCCAATAAACCTATGCAAAGGTCTTTTTAAAAGAACATACAGAGGAGCCAGTACTGTGCCTGGCACAGAGTATAAGCTCACAAGACACATTATCACCTTCACCTCTCACATGCTTTGCCATTTAACTATCAAAGACCTTTCCTGGTAGATTATTTTCAGCTTCCTCAGTTTGGTCTTTTGACTGTCTTCTAGCTTCTTTCCAAACTGAAAGACTCATCCCCCAGTTTCTTCCTCTTTCATCTACCAGGAGGAAAATTTCAAGGGGGAAAGAAAACCAGCCCAGGGTTAGGGAGTCCCATCTCTCAGTTTACTGCTCTCTGCTTTACTTACAAGAGTATTCACAATCTTTCCTTTTGCTCTCTGTATCCACACAAAAAACTACAAACTGTTTCTTGAACTGGGGAGATTAAGATCCTTTTGCTCCCTTCTCTATTTCTACTTCATGGCAATTTAGTTTCTCTGGGGAAGAATGATCTAGGATATCCTCTCCCTCCTATTTGGGGACAGAGTGGCTTGTTGGACTTACTTTTCCCTATGTTTCCTAGTTATTCATTTAACAGCCTTGTCCAACAGGTTTCTTTGAAAAAACAGTTTCAAACACTGAGATTAAAATTACAAAATATAAGCTTTTAAAAGCAAAACAAAACAAAAAAACAAGAAGGAAATAAATTAGATTTTAATTCTTCATCATGAAATGTCAAAAGTTTAATCACCTGATGGTATAGGGCACGGTGAAAGAAACTGCGCCGGGGAAAAAAACACACATAGCTGGGACTTTTGCCCTTTAAAAACATTAAATCAAGGAAGACAAACTGACAGAGGCAGCCAACTTTGAAACCCAATCATATGAAAAAACCAAACATAAAATAAATGTGTATATTATCATTGTTTTAGATTCCCATTTTTTCTGTCTAGAAAGTTGTTCCTGATGTTGGTCTTCCCGGCAAGAAGAATTTTCAAGTAAATTAGTACTCACCATCATCTTTGTCAGGAACGATTGTAACTTGAGCCCCTGGGAACTCTGATCCGATTCTCCCCGCCATGGGCATGCTCAGAAGGACATGGAAGGTTTCCTCCTCCTCATACAAAGAGTCATCAATTATGACTATCCGACACAGTTTCTCCCGTTCATCTTTGTCAAAGCGGACAACACTGGTGTGGTCCTCAGGCCTGGATATGTAATCAGAGTAAGACAACACGGAAGTCGGCACAGTTCCAGTTGCTGTTCCTGGAAATAGAGAGAATTCAAAAGATTTTTATGTAGAACATAAGACAAAGATATTTCCAGACACAATTATTTTCATACATAGCATTTTAATGGTCAGTTAGTAGACATGAACACCCCTAGAATTGCAATAGCAACTACATACTGTTCTAGTATCACGAGTCAACTTGAGAGTGACCTCAAACCTATACACCTATAAGGAATATTACATTTCAGGTGTTCTCTCCTGACTTTCCTGTCAATGGACTTCAGATCAACACAATGTTACAAATTAATAGCCCCTACTATTCAAAAGCTTACTATGCACAGGCAAAGTGCCAAGTGCTTCACATACTTGTCTCCTTAATCCTCTTAACCACTCTACCCGGCTTTACACATTTGGTAACTGAGGTTTTCAGAAGTTGAACCACTTGGTCTGGGACCCAGAGTCCAAGGCTGGTCCTGAAGTCGGCTTTTTTTTTTTTTTTTGAGACGGAGTTTCGCTCTGTTGCCCAGGCTGGAATGCAATGGCGTGATCTTGGCTCACTGCAACCTCTGCCTCCTGGGTTCAAGCAATTCTTCCGCCTCAGCCTCCTGAGTAGTTGCGATTACAGGTGCGTGCGTGCCATCATGACCAGTTAATTTTTTTATTTATAGTAGAAGTGGGGTTTCACCCTGTTGATCAGACTGGTCGTGAACTCCTGATCTCGTGATCCGCCCGCCTCAGCCTCCCAAAGTGCTGGGATTACAGGCATGAGCCACCGAGCTCAGCCTCTGAAGTTGGTTTTTAATCACTCTTCTGTACTGTCTTTGAAATCATATATCCATGAATGAAAATTTTAGCAAAAGTCTACTCTGATATCAGCATATATAACTTTTGGTTTTGCATTTTTAGAAAATCTACTTATTTCCTAGAAAGGTGTTTAGTATATTAATTAATATTATATATTAATTTTAATTTTTTTATTATATAAAATCACCTTCCATAGGATATCTGCTCATGAGCAAAACAAACATTTTGATATTTCTTTGAAATGAGTTTCAAACTGGTTTTAAAATAGTTTATTTTCCTTGGGCATGCATCACTTTGCCTCTTTTTTTTTTTTTTTTTTTTTGTTTTAATAGTAACCAATTTCTACTTGAGCAGGCTTGGGTGGGCTTTAGCTCCTTACAATCCAAAAAGCCTTGAGTATTGCATGAAGTGACCAAGTGAAATCAGAAAGAGGACTCGTCAAAGATGAAATCCTGAAGAAAGACTTCTAAATAAATCCTTTTCTGTATCTGTGGAAAATTAATAAAGTATACCCCTCATGGTAAAATGTTATGGCTCCAATATGTTAAAAAGGCTTATTTATATCTTTTGGGAGTTATTTTAGTTTTTTGGCAAATCGAGCTACCTTGTTGGGTATAACAGACCACCATCAACTCCTGGCTCACATCTCCGCCCCTCCTGATGGGAATGAACAGCTCACCAACATCTTCTTCAATAGAGTATCTGGACTGGGGAATAAATACAGTTGATTCTAAAGAGAAAACACAATTGCAGGCATTATTTTTGTCTGAGCTTCTTACCTCTGAAACAATCATACAGAATTAAAATTTCTCTAATGATTGATTTTTTCTCCCTTGAATATTCTTTAGAATAACATAGTGGGAGGAAAGGGAGGAAGGAGAGGGGAAAAGAAGTGGGTACAAAGGGTATAGGCTCTGGGCCAGTGAATTCTGAAATCTAAAAACAAAACCCAACATGGCTTTTATCTCTGGTAATTGCTTTCTTCTAAATTAATAAGTCATGCTGACACAGTTTTTATCAATATAATTTTGTTCTCTTGGCACACATTAACACCTTCCAATGGAGTACAATTTGAGAGGTGGAAATGACCTCATAAGTCATCTTGTCCCATCTCCCACTTTGCAGATGAGGAAACTCAGGCTGGCACAGTTGAACTTATTTGCCAATGGCTGGCCAAGTCAGGATTAGAACTCAGATCTTGAAATGTCTGTTCTGTTGTTCTTTTCATCCAAAGTGAGTTCTTTTTGGACAATTCATGATTAAAATTACAATAATACATTGTTCAACATTTTAAAAAATAGCTGTTCCCTTAGAATTGATAAATCTATTTATCAGCTATAAGGAATATTTCCGTGGCTCCCTTTCACTTCTGGAAGAATAATATATACAACATTACCAATGATTCTTTTTTTAACATAGTCAAAGGGCATGCTAAATAACAAAAATGGCATAATTAAATTGTTAAAAAAATGCAGTTATCATGTAAAACAATAACCATTTAGTACGATGGTTTGACATTGTAAACCCCAAACAGATACTCTGACTGGGAGTCTGTTTCACTGAGAGTCTCACACCCACACAGAAACACTTCATGATTATTTTTAAAACAGTTAACCTTATGACTTTTAAAAATTATGAAAGACTGCTGGAACAGCAGATGCAGCCTTAGAGGTCCACGCTCCACCCTGCTTCACCCTGCGCTACGTGCCAGGAGCTGACAAATGGGAACCACACCTAATGTTTCCCTTACATTCTGGCTCCTGGTTGAGTCGGCCAATGGGGAATACAAAGGAACTTGGAGGGCAAAAGCAGAGTGGGCCAGGTGTTTATTCTCTTGGTTTCCCTCAGGGTTTCCAGAGCTGGCTACACACCCTCCACAAAAGGTTAGAGTGCCTGTGGAGGGCCTAGGGCCTAGCTCACTCTCTGGGCTCAGCTAGCCTCTCCTGTCCTGTGCCTAGAGGTGGTGATGGGGCTGCTGTCATTAGCCTCAAAGCATTTTACCATGCCTAGGTATTAACAGGTCTTTGCCCCCTCCTTTCTAAAATAGTCATGTGATTCAATTCTTTTTAAACTACTCATTTTCAGTGTGCCATTTGTTTTCTCCTGGGGTTATGACTGACATACTAATTTTTAAAATGCCCCCATTTTAAGAAATCTGTGAATATAAGATTTTGTAACTAATTATTTATCAAATATTGATTAGGTGACATCGACTTGCCAGACACTGTGCAGGGGGTACAGAAGTAACAAAATCCTTGGCCTCATGGGGTTTTTATTATAGTTGAGGGGTGGGGAGGAGGAAGAAAATATGTATACAAGAAAATAAGTAGTATATTAGGGGCAACAAATTACATGAATAAAATAAAATATGCTGAGGGTGACAGGGAAGGCTGTGGCTGGACATGGTATGAGTAGAGGCACCTAAGATACACAGGAAAGTCGCAAAAAAAAAAAA
>NW_026654576.1:0-8588 GCF_009828535.3 Hylobates moloch
GGGGGTAGATTTAGGAAGCCTTATGAAGCGGTCTCATGCACACAACTAAATGGAAGCAAATTAGAAAGAGTCCAGGTAACGCCCGTGATTCTTGCTGGAGTGGCTGGGTGCATGGGGCTGCTTTAACCAAGAAAGCAGATTCTGGAGAAAAAGGAGGTTTCCAGAGAAATGATAAAGAATTATGATCTTTAGTATTGAGTTTGAAGGATCCACAGGACCTTCTGGTGGAAGTGTCCAGTAGCACTTCCCAGGTCATTTTCAGACCTGTCTTTCCACCTGAAGTTCCAGTGCCCTCTCCAGCTCCTGATTTGGAGTGGCCTACACTGTGAAAATGGTCATCTAGGCTACACCTAGGGAGATGTACCTGACCTGCCTCTCTAAACCTAGACCTAATTCTGTCTTGCACTCTTGAAAACAGCAACTGAGAACCTGGGCTTCCCAGCCCCTTGGGCCACAAAAGAAGCCCTTACACTCCTCCACAGGCCTGGAAACCCTTCCCCCATCCCAAACAACACCTTGAAATTGCCCTTTCCACTGACCCTACCCCCACCTCCCCTTCCTTTCAGCCTGACTTCTGGAGGAGAGGGGGCCAGCATGCAAAATCAAAATCTTGAGACCCTCTAGTTCAACATTCTCATTTTGCAGACAAGGAAACTGAGGCCCGGGGAGCAGAGGTGACTAACTCAAGGTCCCGGAAGGAGTTAATGATGGAGACGAGACTAGATCCTGGGTCTCTCAAGTCACAGCCCAGCATTTTTACCTTGGCTGAATTCACTGTGGATCATGGTTAAAAGATTTCCTGTCTCAAATGATAATAAATTCCAGATGCTCCCTAAGTAGATCTTTATACTATTCCAAGTTGCTGGGTAAAATATCTGTCCAATGGTAGATAAGCCACGCCCTGCAAATGTTCTTTGTAAAATAACAAATGTTAAATGACCAGATCTGTCAAGACTTAGTTACAAAAATGATTTGGTCATTTTCAAAAGAAAGGATGTGGATTGAATTATTATTCTGATGACTTTCATATGCTTAGTATTTTTGTCTACTGCCCTTCTGAGCCTTGGAGGTGACAGACACCCAATAGCATGTTAAATAAATGTATTTGTTTCTATTTTCTACAGTTCAAATCTGTCTCCCCGCCCCCTCAGAGCTTGGGGGAGGGGTCTGGGGCAGCTGATGGATGAGTCTGATGCTGAGGCCAAGCCTGCAGCCAGACTGGAGCCAGTTGGGTTGCGAGCAGGGGCTCTTGTTACAGGCAAACTATTACCCCACCAGGCCACCTCAGCCGCTTCAGCAGGAGCCTGGAGTGAAGCCCCGAATGGCTCCAGGCAACAAAAGGAGCTTTGTGCACTGGGAGCAGGGGACCTCGGGGAAGATTTGGTGCAAAGGCCGTGGGAGGGAAGGTCAGCAGCCTCCTCACCTCTGTGGGCTGCTGGGAAGTGAGCTAATGAACTCCGCGGAGTGTGGGGTTTGTAAGTCAAGGAGTCATTGAATTTCAGAGCAGCAAGATACCTTTTAGAGGTCATTTAAAGCAAGCTATTCATTTTATAGTCAGAGACACTAAGGCCCAGAGAGGGAAAGGGACAGGCCCAAGGACACACAGCTGGCAAAGGTCACAGCCAAAACTGGAACCTAGAGCTTCCGGCCCCAATCAAGTACTCTCACTTCAGCACTTAAGAGGCAGTTTTGAATTGTGGGTTTTATTTGGAGGAAGTGGGTTCCTTTTAGGCTCCAGGACCTTTCCATCTTAGGAGCAATTTGTGCTCAAGCAACAGGGTGTGTGGGCCTGGAAGAAATATGAAGTGATGCTGGGAGCCTGAGAGCATGTAGCACATCTTGGAGTGAGTCCCTAAGACCTGAACCTCCTCCTGAGCTGCTGGTTTTACCACCGCTAGCTCTGTGTTTCTCAGTGTTTGATATATATGTTGGCATAGTATGATTTAGGGTGGCACATTGGCATCTGCATCATGATAGATATATATTTAATTTACTACATATTAGGAAAAATGTAACTAGTGCCTCAAAACCTAATTTCATAGATATTATGGCTTAGGGTGAGGTTATTATTTAAAATCAGGTTGATTTAAAGAAAAATATTAAGTACTTAATGGCATGGATGATGTGATGGCAAAAATTCTGAAGTTGGTTCACGAATAAGTGACATTTGGGAAACACTGTGCTAGTGGCTTCTTGGATTGTAATAGCAGGGACTTGAAAGGTAATTCAGGTCATTGTCTTGGGCCTGGGCTGCACCACAGGTGTTGAAGCCAGTTGGACATTCCTAATGCTCTCCTATAAGGTGATACCAAGTGATCCTATGACAGCCCTTACAAGGTTTCCTCTGCCAGTGGGACCACTAGAACAAAAGCAATGATGTGTCAGATAAACCTTTGCTTGATTCATCCTAATAGAAGGAAGATGAGCTGGGCGGGGCGCTGCACCCCTGTAGTCCCAGGTACTGAGGAGGCTGAAGTGAGAGGATCCCTTAAGCCCAGAAGATTAAGGCTGCAGTGAGCTATGTTGCACCTCTGCGCTTCAGCCTGAGTGACAGAGACCGTGTCTCATAGAAAAAAACCAGGAAAGATCATCTTCAAAGAAAGAAAGAGAAAGAAAGAAAGAAAGAAAGAAAGAAAGAAAGAAAGAAAGAAAGAAAGAAAGAAAGAAGAAAGAAAGAGGGAAATTATATACAACTGTCAGCCTGGAGTCAGTATTTTGGCTTTTTTGTCACTAAAAAGTCCCTGGCTGGTCCTCTCCTCTACCACTTCTGTTCTGCTCTGGTCGCACTTGGGAGAAGTGGCTTAGGAGAATGGGGCAGGCTCAATGTACAGATGAGAACATTGAGGTTCAGAGAAGGGAAGCCTCTGACTTGGTATCGTTCCACCATGAGTGGCACAGTCAAGACTGGGTCCCAAAAGAATGCTGATTCTAACACCCCATATTTCCTGCCCCGAGATTCCTGCTCCATGACCCTTTCTGCAGCTCCCCTCAGCCCCACCCCCAGGCCAGTCAGGCAGTGCCAGCCCCCATCGCAGTCCCATCTAGCACAGCTCACTTGATTCAGACCTTCTAAACTCATCGAGGGCCAAGAAGCTGCTAACACTGATCACCTCTAAGAGGATTGCTGGGTGGTTGGGGACTTGGGGTGAGAAGAGACTTTGTATTTTTGTACCTCTTGAATTTTGAAACCTGTGAAGGTATTACCTATTTCTCAAATAATACGTAATAAAACAGATGAAGCGTTCTGCTCACCCCCGACCTAAATTTCAGAAACGATCACGTTTGTTCAGTACTTTGGCATTTTTAATGCGCTGTCTATTGTGATCCATACAAGAGTCCCATGCAATAAGCTCCATTTTGTAGATGTAGACACCAGCTCAGACAGAGGAAGCTACTGTCCTGGGCTCACACACTGAATCTATAGTGAAATTTGGGCTAAAATCCAGGTGCCTTGATTTCCGGTGCCTTGCTGCTACCATTTCCACATCCACATAAACTCATAATTTGTGCCAGATTGTTTTTGAATCAGCCTGAGACAATGTGTTCCCATTTGCCTTTAAATAAACATTTTCAAACTTTAACCTAAGAAATGGCAGAAAGACCAGTCCCATCTCAACTTTGTAGGTGGCAACCTCCTCTGCCTGACCCCACCCCGTAAAAGATAGTCCTGTCTCCTCTGGAAGCCACAGATCACTCAGCCACTTGGTGCCCACCCTCCCAGAGCTCAGTGCTGGCACCTCTGCCTGGCACAGACATTCTAAAGAGGTAACTTGGCAGCTGTGGGTGCATTCATCTAAGGGGGTCACTATTTCAGGGCCTGAGGGGTTTCTTTTTAGTCTTTGCAGCTGGTGTCTCTGAAATGGAGAAGTGTGTCCTTCCCCTAGTACGGGTAGTGCACAGACCTTGTGCCCCCAGAAGTCTCTGCTGCAAAGCAGAAACTGCGCAGCAAGAAGCCTTGGAATGATGATGATGATGGGGAAAGGCAGGGTGGGGAAGTGGAGAAGCAGATGTATGCTGTATGCTGTATGCTGATCAAAGCAGTGTTCCTGTTTCAAAATAAATCCTCTCTTCTCTGCTGTCATGGCAATGCAAATAAACCCCTCACCTATCAGTTCTTGTTTTGCAGCAGCCACCACCCAAAAACTCAGAGTCGTACGATGGAAACGTCCTTGGGAAGTCACTAGAATCCTCTCTCTGCATCCTGATGTGATTCGCCCAAACCAGCTCCAACTACTTTGGAAGGTCCTTATTAGTAAGGGTTCTGGTTGTCTCTTCCAACGTCTTCCCAAGATGCCTTGCACAGGCCCTTAGCATGCCACTTGTTAATTGATGCCTTTCTGTTTTGGCAACCCCAATCCTAACTGTCACCTAGAAGCTATGCTCATTCAAGTCATGAGCTCATCCTGATGAAAAATTGGAGGCAATGGGAATGGCTGAAGTCGGGCTAAAGCCAGGAGGATGGCCTCGATGACCTCAGCAAAGCCCAGCTGATACCAGGAGTTCAGGCTCCAGCACGAAACTCTTCCCTGGCCAGTAGCCTTCTTTCTCTTCCTCCACAAAGCTGTTATCCCTCTCTAGACAACTGTATCCTTCTCAATGGAAGGTAGTTGCTCCCAGTATGCCATCCACTTATCCACACCCAAGTAGGACACCAGAGGCACCAGGCAGATAGGAAGTTGGGTTCAAAGAAACTAGTGAGAGAGCAAAAGGAAAAGGCTACATATATCCCCTCAGTCTAATGAACTCCAAAGCCTACCTCCTGTTGGAAGCCTTCTAGATAAAGCAATGCTGGGAATATAACAGACACTGAACCCCAAATTCCAAGTCTCCTTCCTTTACCCTCCACTTACCTGTTTTCTCTCCTGAGGCATCTCCCACCCCTAATACACTTCCCAGTGGAAAGAAGGCATTTGAGAACAAAGGAAGTATATGGGTGGCTGCCACTTGCTGAAAGCTCTGGAAGGAAGTCCTCCCCTGGCTCTCTGACAAGAGCAAAACCTCCAGCTGAGAAATAAAGAGGCTCTGCACGTGAACCAAAAAGCGGGGCCCGAGGAGGACAGCAAATGCCCAGTGGAGGGAGACAGAGAGGATGTCTCCGGCTTTTGCATCTCGGCCGTTGGCTCTGCTGCCCAGGGACCTGATCGGCTGCCCCATGAGGACTACTGAGAAGCTCAGTCTCTTTGTATGCCACTTGCGATGCCCACCTCATGTACTTACCAGCATTCTTCTTCACCTGCAGCAATGGGAAGCACTGCAAAAGAAACAGAGAAGAAGTCAAGGCATTGCAGAGATGCAATATCCGAACTGAAAGGGATCTTAAAGTTAGCAAGTTTGATCTGCCCATTTTACAGAAAGACACATGGAGGTCCAAAGAAAAGGAAAATGAAGTAAGGAGCAAAGTGGAGCCCAGACCCAGACTCCTGGCTGCCCACTCCATACAACTGTACTTTCTGCTACCCCATGGCTGATCCTGCTGGTTCACTTCACTCTCCCTGAATGGAGAAGGCCCCCAGGTCAGGGGATTGGAGACACTCTGCCACAGCTCACAGTACTGTTCCGAGGCCTGATAAGAAAGATTACTAAAGAATAAGTCAACATTTGCTTGGCACATACCATCCTTGGTATAGCATCAACAAGGCTAGAAACAGGGTGTGTTGGTGGCAAGGGCAGTATTCAGAATTGGAGAGCCCAAGTTCAGGGCTACCTTCCCCTGCTTACTGATTATGTGACACTGAACATCACTCATAACCCCTTTAGCTTCAGCGTCTGCATTCATAAGACTAGGAGAGCAATAATCCCGACTTCACAGGCTTTGTGACAAATTAACGTACATAAAGGCACTTTTTAACATGATTAGGCACTCTATAAATTCATGCATTCAGCAAATATTTATACAGTACCAGTGCCCTTCAGAGCACTATGCTAGATGCTAAGGATATAGCAGTGATCTAGACAGATGAGTTCCTTATGCAGCTGAACTCTTAGTAGGAAGAGACAAACAATAAATAAGTAAACAAAGAAAGAAGGAAATTTCAGGCATCACTAAGAACCAAGTAGGAGAAACTTTTAAAGACAGGATGAGGTAGAGAGTGATTGAGTAGGGGGAATAGAGAGGTGACCCGAGGTGTCTCTCTAAAGAGCTGAACTTTGAGCAGAGACCCAGATGGCAAGAAGTTGTCAGCAATGCGAAGAGCTAGGTGAAGAGCATTTCAGGCGGATGGTGAAGAGAGAAACGAAGGCCAAATTATGAGAGGCTTTGAAGGCCAGGGTAAGGATTTGGACTGTGATTCAAATTACAGTAGGCAGCCATTGGTGGATACAGAGCAGGAGAATGACAAGATCTGATTTCTACCTTCAAAATGTCACTCTGGCTGCTGGGTAGGAAGTGGATTGTAGAGCCAGGGTGGAAGTGGGGAGATCTGTTAGGAGGCTTTTGCAGCAGTTCAGGCAAACAATGTCAGTGGCTTGGGCTACAATGGTAGTTGTAGAGACATTCATTCAATAGTTAAGGAGTAGAGAAAAGAAAGAAGGAAGGAAAGAAGGGTACCTCTTAGAGGTAGAAGGGTCTTCTTGCCTGTTCTGCTTTTACACCACCAGCCTCTAAACCAACCAAGTGGTTATCAGGAAAATAGTTGCCACAGTATGTGTCTATCTCTTACCCTCTGCACAATGACTGCCATACCAGGTGCAGACACTTGACCACAATGCTTCCTAATCCTAAGAGATTTGTCTCAGCCTTAGATTACCCTAAAATGACTAAAGGTCTGATCCACCCTCGTAGCCCACAATTGGCCACAGGAGAGAGGAGGGATGGGGGATGTCCTTCCGAGTGTTCACTGGCAGGACCCTTGAGGGATGTTAGTGTGAAGGAGATAAAAAGTTCTAGAATGAGATCGGCCTGATAAGAGGAGAAAGACCAATAGTGACAGATATGAAAGTTTGCTACAAAGCTACAAAGTGGAACTATGATTAAGCAAGTCAATATGATTCTCAGTGGTGGACAAAGGGGGAGGAAAGAAGAATGAGAAAGGGTGAGAGAGTAGAAGAGAAGGACAAAGCAGGCCCCTGTGAGGTCTTAAATGTGACAGTTCTTGGAAATTAAGAGGTGAACTGATGGGTGGGACAGACTGTACTCTATGCTCTAGTCATATTAAATCTCCTACTCCCCCACCCTACCAGCCCAACCCATCATAGTTTTAACAGAAGTACAGATAGTTCAGGAGATAACTAGGCCTTCAATTTAGGGATTTATAGGTTGCAAATGAGTGACCTTCTTTGGCCATTACAACCATCCTGCATGGTAGATTTTATTATCTTCATGTGACACATAAGGCAAGTGGGGCACAGAAGTGAAATGATTTGCTCAAAGTCAAGGTAAATGTCAGAACCAAGTCTACGCTTGAGGTCGATAGGGCTCCCAATTTTATGGCACTCTATTTTTTTTCTCTCTGAGGTCCAGAACAACCTGGATTGGATCAGGCCCTTGAGTCCCACTCTGCTTTTGACCTTAATCTTGATGCTATTTTGGTAGCTGAAAGACTTACAGGGGAAGATAGCATATGAACTTCTGCATCAAAGATTTCTGCTACAAAGTGAAGGCCCTTTTTGTTTCCTTGTTGTAGAACATATCCCTCTGATTTGGAGGTTCTCAACCCAGAGGCCAAGAATCCAACAGTTATAAAGACAGCCACTCTAGAAGAAGACCAGGATTAGTGGTGACAATCTTCTCATCCAGTGGGTCATTCATTCATATATTCCTTTATTTATTCACTCATTCATTAGGTACCTCCTCAGAGCTAAGTCCTGTGCTATACTCAGGGATTCATATAGATCAGACATATTCCCTGCCCTCGAGGAACTCACAGCTCAGAGGGGGAGTTGATTACATGCACAAATCATCACAATTCAATGTGAGTGCTATTGGAAAGTATAAAGCCTTGTGGAACTGAGCAGAGGGAGTAGTTTGTTGCTGGGAGTGGGGGCACATTGTCATAAGGACCCTCATGAAGGAAGTAGTGTTTAGAACAGGTCTTGAAAGCTAAGCAGTTGTTCATCAAGAAGACAAGGGGGCAAAGAGCCTGGCAGGTAGAAAGGAGAGACTAGAAAAGGATGAGGACGTATCAAAGCCTGTGGTTTGTCCCACCCATCAGTTCATCTCATTTCCCAGAACTGTCACATTTAGGACCTTGGTCTAGCTGGAGAGCAGAGTGCCAGACAGAGAGTGGGAAATGAATCTGAAGCAGCAGGTTAGGGGCCAGATCACGAAGGGCCTTATAGGTCATCTTAAGGACTTGAGACTTTATCTAGAGCCCAGTGGACAACCATTGAGGAGGCCTAAACAGAGAGGTAACGTAGTCAGATTTATGTTTCAGAATGTTACTCTAACTGTTGAGTGAAGGATGGATTGGGAATGGGGGGCTTAGGCAAAACTAGAGGAAGGGAGACCAGAGGCCAGGCACGGTGGCCTCCCAGCACTTTGGGAGGCCAAGGCGGGTGGATCACCTGAGGTCGGGAGTGCAAAACCAGCCTGACCAACATAGAAAAACCCCGTCTCTACTAAAAATACAAAAAATTAGCTGGGCGTGGTG
>NW_026654577.1:0-8585 GCF_009828535.3 Hylobates moloch
AAGGGTTGTTGAATTTTGTCAAAGGCCTTTTCTGCATCTATTGAGATGATCATGTGGTTTTTGCAAAGACATTCATTTTCATATAGTACCTTATTAGGCAAAAACCTCTTCCTCATAATAAGAAAGACATAACCCTCAACCATCTAGTTTGTTGGAAAAACAAATCCCTCATGATAACCCAATTTACATTTTTTGGTCCTCGCTCCAACTATAACTTAACAAACCTGAAACCACAACAGTGGCTCTTAATTTCTAGACTGTTGATTCTATGTCTCTGCCAAAATGGTTTGCAGAAGTACTGAAAGCAATTTCTTATTATCAAACACTACTCAGAGGCCCCTCTTTCTAGGCAGGCAGGTTTTTAAGGCCAAGCAGTTACAGAAGACGAAGCCTTGTAAATAACATATCTCTACAAAACACTAGAGTATCTGTTGGTCTAGGAACAACCTCATTAAACAACTGGTAGCATTTGGATAGTTTCAAGTGTAGACAAAGGGCATATGTATGCTTTTAATTCAGTTCTTCAATTAAGATGATCTTTGGGGGAAAAAACTCTCCTGATGAGTTTTAAAAAACAAGCACAGGTTTAGATTTAAGGGCTCATCAAAGAATCATAGAAATGGAGAGCAGGCCAGGGTTCCACATGGGTATCCCAGAAAGCCTTGTGAAAGCGCTGGTTTATCTAATTCCCACTAGATTCTGCACTCCTTGCGGACAGACATTTGGGACATTTTCTGCACACCCAACACCAGGCTTTGGAATGACTTTTTCTAGCTTTTGAATTTTTGATAAACGATGGTAGACATCAGGATGAGAAAGGACTGGAAGCACAGGAGGCCACAGAAGGGAGTCCAAAAGTGAATTTCAATTCTCTGCTACCTCTCTAGGTACCCAAGTCACATGGAATTTGCTGAGAGTGCCAGGGCTTTTAAAATAAAATATCGGTTAAAAAAATTACTATTGATTCAACAAGATGAAGCCAGAAAGGAAAACAAAATCTCTGGATAAGCCATCCTGATATGAAGAAATCAGAAACTGGGTGGCATGTTTTCATGAAGGGTTTCAAAGCTAATCTGATAGTGAAAAAGCAGAAACAACATGCTTGTTAGAAAGTGGCTGTGATCACAAATCAAAAAATACTAATCCATGTACAAGTGAAGGACCACTAGCCACTTCGGAGGTGTCTTGATCACTCTTGGATTCCCATCAACCTTAAATAGGATACCACTCAATCCCCTGCCGCCTATCCTCAAGAATTCTTCACTTTGAAGGATGTATAACACCCATAACAACTTATGAGGCAAACATGTTATACATGCACGCAACTTTTCCAATACATCACCTCCCACCATCCAACTTAATACATCTTAACTTTCATGGGATTCAAAATACAAAAAAGTCCGGATTCTTTCATATGCACACAGATCCAATAATAACAAATCATTAATGATTCTGAGTGTTATTTTATGAGGATGGCATTTTATATCCCTCATGCTTAGGACAATTCTAGAAGGAGATATTATCACCATTTCACTGTTGAAACTGACTCAGAAACTTATCCAAGAGCACAAATCAACGTAAGTAACAGAGCTCGGATTTAAATGCTGCTGAGAAATCCGGGAGCCTCTATATTTTTTAAAAACAACTTTTGGCCGGGCGCGGTAGCTCACGCTTGTAATCCCAGCACTTTGGGAGGCCGAGGTGGGTGGATCATGAGGTCAGGAGATCGAGACCACGGTGATTAACTCCGTCTCTACTAAAAATACAAAAAATTAGCTGGGCGTGGTGGCGGCTGCCTGTAGTCCCAGCTACTTGGAGCGGCTGAGGCAGGCGAATGGCATGAACCCAGGAGGCAGAGCTGGCAGTGAGCCGAGATTGCGCCACTGCACTCCAGCCTGGGTGACAGAGCGAGACTCCATCTCCAAAAAAAGCCTGGGTGACAGAGCGAGACTCTGTCTCCAAAAAAAAAACTTTTAGAGTAACCTTTTTAGCCACGTTAATTATAGGAAGAGACTACAATGCAGAAAAGTGAAATGAAAATAAACAGCCATACCTGCAAGCAGCAAGCCAGGCTAACACGCAAGAGAGCTGAGCTGCCTGAGCCCTGGCTTCACCCACTAGTATCTGTCACCTCAGAAAAACTACAGCAGAATATCCACACTCGCTCCACTTTCCTCAATATCCCTAATCAAGGCAACCACACTTACAGGAGAAGGCTGGACACAAGTCAGAGGAGACAACAGCTCTGGACCACGTACATCCTGAATAACTGGAATGAGTACTGCCTTGCTCGGCCTTATCTAAGAATTCTCTGGATGCCACAAATTCACAGGGGAGGGCACAGGTCAAAAATAATGCCTGACTCAAGAAAGGATCTCACCCAAACAATCCCAGGCATCCAGGCCAGTGGGGGCTGGTCTCTAAAACCACCACTAAAGAAGAATCAATGTCCCATATTAACCTCTATGAACATTAAGTATACAGGGGGATATACTTAAATATCGGTAGAGAAAATTCAGTTTATCTTTGGGTGAATTATGAAATACTGATTTTTTTAAAATATCTGTACATATTTCCCAATTTTTCAAACTTAAATTAAAAAAACAAGTGTTACTTTCATAAGCAGAAAATAAATGTGATTTTTCCGTTTGTCTAAGGCAAGCCTGTCCAACCCGTGGCCTGCAAGCCACATGCAGTCCAGGATGGCTTTGAATGCGGCCCAACACAAATTCATAAACTTTCTTAAAACGTAATGAGATTTTTTGTGTGTGATTTTTTTTTTCTTTAGCTCATCATCTATCATTAGTGTTAGCATATTTTATGTGTGGCCCAAGACACATTATTCTTCTAATGTGGCCCAGGGGAGCCAAAAGATTGGACACCCCTGCTCTAAGGCAAGGAAGAAAATGTTTTGTTAAACCATTCTAATTTGGGCAACAATATTATTAACTGTGATAAAGATAACAACAATGATGAATTGATGACACTTTTGTACACTGCTTTATAGTTCAAAGAGCATTTTCACATATATTTGTTTAAATATCTGTCTTTCCTACTTCTGAATTTCTTGAGGGTATGTCTGAGCGTTTTAGTATGAATTCCAGCATTATCTGAGCAAATCCAGGCCTCAGTTTCCTTTAGGTATAAAGGTTTGTGTTTTGGATAGTTTTAAGCATAGACTCAGGGCATATGTATGCTTTTAATTCAGTTCTTCAATTAAGATGATCATTAGGGGAAAAAACTCTCCTGAGGAGTTTTAAAAAACAAACACAGGTTTAGATACGAGAGCTCCGGCTGGCATCTGGTGGGAGTAATAATAATGCCCATCCTACAGTTGTACAGGAAGGCTTGAGAGCTAAGAGGTCTTAAAAGATTAACATCAGCTTGTGACAAGATGGCAGAATAGGAACAGCTCCAGTCTGCAGCTCCCAGCCAGATCAATGCAGAAGGAGGGTGATTGCTGCATTTCCAACTGAGGTACCCAGCTCATCTCACTGGGACTGGTTAGACAGCAGGTGCAGGCCATGGAGGGCAAGCCAAAGCAGGGTGGGGCATTGCCTCATGCAGGAAGCACAAGTGGTTAGTGAACTCCCTCCACTAGCCAAGGGAAGCCATGAGGGACTGTGCCATGAGGAACGGTGCACTCTGGTCCAGGCACTACGCTTTTCCCATGGTCTTCACAACCCACAGACCAGGAGATTCCCTCAGGTGCCTACACCATGGGTTTCAAGCACAAAACTGGATGGCCGTTTGGGCAGACACAGAGCTAGCTGCAGGAGTTTTTTTTCATACCCCAGTGGCGCTTGGAATGCCAGCAAGACAGAACTGTTCACTCCCCTGGAAAGGAGGCTGAAGCCAGGGAGCCAAGTGGTCTAACTCAGCGGATCCCACCCCCACAGAGCCCAGCAAGCTAAGATGCACTGGTTTGAAATTCTTGCTGCCAGCACAACAGCCTGAAGTTGACCTGGGATACTCAAGCTTGGTCAGGGGAGGGGCATCCACCATTACTGAGGCTTGAGCAGGTGGTTTTCCCCTCACAGTGTAAACAAAGCCACAGGGAAATGCCAACTGGTTGGAGCCCTCCCCAGCTCAGCAAAGCTACTGTAGCCAGACTGCCTCTCTAGATTCCTCTTCTCTGGGCAGGACATCTCTGAAAAAAAGGCAGCAGCCCCAGTCAGGGGCTTATAGATAAAACCGCCATCTCCCTGGGACAGAGCACCTGGGGGAAAGGGTGGCCGTGGGTGCAGCTTCAGCAGTCTTAAAGGTCCCCGCCTGCCAGCTCTGAAGACAGCAGTGGATCTCCCAGCACAGCACTCGAGTTCTGCTAAGGGTCAGACTGCCTCCTCAAGTGGGTCCCTGACCCCTGTGTCTCCTGACTAGGAGAGACCTCCCGGCAGGGGCCAAAAGATACCTCATACAAGAGAGCTCTGGCTGGCATCTGGTGGGTGCCCCTCTGGGATGATGCTTCCAGGAAGGAACAGGCAGCAATCTCTGCTGTTCTGTAGCCTCTGCTGGTGATACTCAGGCAAACAGGGTCTGGAGTGGACCTCCAGCAAACCCTAGCAGACCTGCAGCAGAGGGGTCTGACTGTTAGAAGGAAAACTAACAAACAGAAAAGAATAGCATCAATATCAACAAAAAGGACATCCACTCAGAAACCCCATCCGAAAGTCACCAACATCAAAAAGCAAAGGTAGATAAATCCATGAAGATGGGGAGAAACCAGTGCAAAAAGCCTGAAAATTCCAAAAACCAGAATGCCTCTTCTCCTCCAAAGGATCACAACTCCCTCACCAGCAAGGGAACAAAACTGGATGGAGAATGAGTTTGACAATTGACAGAAGTAGGCTTCAGGGAAGGGTGGAGCCAAGATGGCCGAATAGGAACAGCTCCGGTCTCCAGCTCCCAGCCCCAGCGACACAGAAGACGGGTGATTTCTGCATTTCTGCTTGAGGTACTGGTTTCATCTCACTAGGGAGTGCCTAACAGCGGGTGCAGGACAGTTGGTGAAGCGCACTGTGCGCGAGCCGAAGCAGGGCGAGGCATTGCCTCACTCGGGAAGCGCAAGGGGTCAGGGAGTTCCCTTTCCTAGTCACAGAAAGGGGAAACAGACGGCACCTGGAATATCGGGTCAGTCCCATCCTAATACTGCGCTTTTCCAACGGGCCTGGAAAACGGCACACTAGGAGATTGTGTCCCGCACCTGGCTCGGAGGGTCCTATGCCCACGGAGTCTCGCTGATTGCTAGCACAGCAGTCTGAGATCAAGCTGCAAGGTGGCAGCGAGGCTGGGGGAGGGGCGCCCGCCATTGCCCAGGCTTGCTTAGGTAAACAAAGCAGCCAGGAAGCTCGAACTGGGTGGAGCCCACCACAGCTCAAGGAGGCCTGCCTGCCTCTGTAGGCTCCACCTCTGGGGGCAGGGCACAGACAAACAAAAACTCAGCAAGAACCTCCACAGACTTAAATGTCCCTGTCTGACTGACAGCTTTGAAGAGAGTAGTGGTTCTCCCAGCATGCAGCTGGAGATCTGAGAACGGACAGACTGCCTCCTAAAGTGGGTCCCTCACCCCTGAGCAGCCTAACTGGGAGGCACCCCCCCAGTAGGGACAGACTGACACCTCATTCAACCGGGTACTCCTCTGAGACAAAACTTTCAGACAAACTATCAGACAGCTGAATTTGTGGTCTCACGAAAATCCGCTGTTCTGCAGCCACCGCTGCTGACACCCAGCCAAACTGGGTCTGGAGTGCACCTCTAGTAAACTCCAACAGACCTGCAGCTGAGGGTCCTGTCTGGTAGAAGGAAAACTAACAAACAGAAAGGACATCCACACCAAAAACCCATCTGTACATCACCATCATCAAAGACAAAAAGTAGATAAAACCACAAAGATGGGGAAAAAACAGAGCAAAAAAACTGGAAACTCTAAAAAACAGAGCACCTCTCCTCCTCCAAAGGAACGCAGTTCCTCACCAGCAACGGAACAAAGCTGGATGGAGGATGACTTTGATGAGTTGAGAGAAGAAGGCTTCAGACGATCAAACTACTCTGAGCTACGAGAGGAAATTCAAAACAATAGCAAAGAAGTTAAAAACTTTGAAAAAAAATTAGAAGAATGGATAACTAGAATAACCAATGGAGAGAAGGGCTTAAAGGAGCTGATGGAGCTGAAAGCCAAGTTTCGAGACTACGCGAAGATTGCAGAAGCCTCAGTAGCAGATGCGATCAACTGGAAGAAAGGGTATCGCTGATGGAAGATGAAATGAATGAAATGAAGAGAGAAGGGAAGTTTAGAGAAAAAAGAATAAAAAGAAATGAACAAAGCCTCCAAGAAATTTGGGACTATGTGAAAAGACCAAACCTACGTCTGATTGGTGTACCTGAAAATGATGGGGAGAATGGAACCAAGTTGGAAAACACTCTGCAAGATATTATCCAGGAGAACTTCCCCAATCTAGCAAGGCAGGCCAGCATTCAGATTCAGGAAATACAGAGAACGCCACAAAGATACTCCTCGAGAAGGGCAACTCCAAGACACATTATTGTCAGATTCACCAAAGTTGAAATGAAGGAAAAAATGTTAAGGGCAGCCAGAGAGAAAGGTCGGGTTACCCACAAAGGGAAGCCCATCAGACTAACAGCTGATCTCTCAGCAGAAACTCTACAAGCCAGAAGAGAGTGGGGGCCGATATTCAACATTCTTAAAGAAAAGAATTTTCAACCCAGAATTTCCTATCCTGCCAAACTAAGCTTCATAAGTGAAGGAGAAATAAAATACTTTACAGACAAGCAAACGCTGAGTGATTTTGTCACCACCAGGCCTGCCCTAAAAGAGCTCCTGAAGGAAGCACTAAACATGGAAAGGAACAACCGGTACCAGCCACTGCAAAAACATGCCAAATTGTAAAGACCATCGAGGCTAGGAAGAAACTATAGCAACTAACGAGCAAAATAACCAACTAACATCATAATGACAGGATCAGATTCACACATAACAATATTAACGTTAAATGTAAATGGGCTAAATGCTCCAATCAAAAGACACAGACTGGCAAACTGGATAAGGAGTCAGGACCCATCAGTGTGCTGTATTCAGGAAACCCATCTCACGTGCAGAGACACACATAGACTCAAAATAAAGGGATGGAGGAAGATCTATCAAGCAACTGGAAAACAAAAAAAGGCAGGGGTTGCAATCCTAGTCTCTGATAAAATAGACTTTAAACCAACAAAGATCAAAAGAGACAAAGAAGGCCATTACATAATGGTAAAGGGATCAATTCAACAAGAAGAGCTAACTATCCTAAATATATATGCACCCAACACAGGAGCACTCAGATTCATAAAGCAAGTCCTGAGTGACCTACAAAGGGACTTAAACTCCCACACAATAATAATGGGAGATTTTAACACCCCACTGTCAGCATTAGACACATCAACGAGACAGAAAGTTAACAAGGATATCCAGGAATTGAACTCAGCTCTACATAAAGTGGACCTAATAGACATCTACAGAACTCTCCACCCCAAGTCAACAGAATATACATTTTTTTCAGCACCACACCACACCTTTTCCAAAATTGACCACATAGTTGGAAGTAAAGCTCTCCTCAGCAAATGTAAAAGAACAGAAATTATAACAAACTGTCTCTCAGACCACAGTGCAATCAAACTAGAACTCAGGATTAAGAAACTCACTCAAAACCGCTCAACTACATGGAAACTGAACAACCTGCTCCTGAATGACTATTGGGTACATAATGAAATGAAGGCAGAAATAAAGATGTTCTTTGAAACCAACGAGAACAAAGACACAACATACCAGAATCTCTGGGACACATTCAAAGCAGTGTGTAGAGGGAAATTTATAGCACTAAATGCCCATAAGAGAAAGCAGGAAAGATCCAAAATTGACACCCTAACATCACAATTAAAAGAACTAGAAAAGCAAGAGCAAACACATTCAAAAGCTAGCAGAAGGCTAGAAATAACTAAAATCAGAGCAGAACTGAAGGAAATAGAGACACAAAAAACCCTTCAAAAAATTAATGAATCCAGGAGCTGGTTTTTTTAAAAGATCAACAAAATTGATAGACCGCTAGCAAGACTAATAAAGAAGAAAAGAGAGAAGAATCAAATAGATGCAATAAAAAACGAAAAAGGGGATATCACCACCGATCCCACAGAAATACAATCTACCATCAGAGAATACTACAAACACCTCTATGCAAATAAACTAGAAAATCTAGAAGAAATGGATAAATTCCTCGACAAATACACCCTCCCAAGACTAAACCAGGAAGAAGTTGAATCTCTGAATAGACCAATAACAGCTTCTGAAATTGTGGCAATAATCAATAGCTTACCAACCAAAAAGAGTCCAGGACCTGATGGATTCACAGCTGAATTCTACCAGAGGTACAAGGAGGAACTGGTACCATTCCTTCTGAAACTATTCCAATCGATAGAAAAAGAGGGAATCCTCCCTAACACATTTTATGAAGCCAGCATCGTCCTGATACCAAAACCTGGCAGAGACATAACCAAAAAAGAGAATTTCAGACCAATATCCTTGATGAACATTG
>NW_026654578.1:0-8584 GCF_009828535.3 Hylobates moloch
GTGGTCAGGGGAGGGGGGTGGTCAGGGGAGGGGAGTGGTCAGGGAGGGGAGTGGTCAGGGGAGGGGGGTGGTCAGGGGAGGGAGTCCTGGAAGAGGCTGGGGATGAATCCACATTCACACAGCAAACCTGAAGCCACTATTTGAGTAATTCAAGGTCAGTCGATTTTATTCTAAGAAAATAAAGTTTATTCTGCATGAATTATTCACATAATCATTTTCAATAAACATGTATAGTCATTTAGTACATAAATATATTTATACGTATCAATAGCATTCCGTGCTAAGTTTTACTAAGGAAAATAAAATGGAGAGTTTTCCATCTCGGACTCGTGGAGTTGCCCCAGGGACTGTGCGAAGGGCTGGGAGAGCTGCCTTCTGTCAACCAAAGTGTGTGTCCTTCGACCCCTCCAGACTGGCCTCCTCACTATTAACAAGTGAATCAACTGCCTTTCAGTAATGACAGCATCCTTCAGTGGACAGAGGGTGTGGTCAGACCCTCCTGGCCTCTTCCCAGTCTCTGACCTGCCTCACTCAGGCCCTGTGCCAGAAGGTGGCTGGGGCTGGAGAGGCTGCCATGTTTGAGGGATTGAAGTCTCCAGGCTGGGGGCTGAACGTGTGTTCTTGCGCCCCGGCGGGGAAGCATTGCTTACGTAAAGCCGTCCAGGGTCCCACCAAACCATCCAGCCTTATGAAGGCTCTGAGCAGTCCTGCAGAAAGGCAGCCCATTTAAGCCAATTTACCCAGAGTTTCCCGAATTTATTTACCCAAGCGACCCCCTTTTTCCTTAAAATGTCTGTGAATCAATCATGAGATTGAAAGGTTTCAGGCCCTTCTCCGCTTGGGTGCTATTCTCTACTCCATGAACTGTTCTTGCTGTTCAAATCTGAGTGGATGTGCTGGACATTTGGGTTTGCTTGATTAGAAACCCCCTGTTCTGATGAAATAAGTATCTCAACAATGAAATGAGAGCCACCACCATTCACAGGCATGGAGCAGAGCTCTTCCCTGACGTCTGCTCTCTCCTGTCTTCAGTTAGATGCGCTCAGCCTGCAGGACAGCCAGGACAGCTGAGTGGCGACCCAGCCTTGCAAACAAAGATCAGCCAAAAATGAGACAGCAGCTGCCGGCAGGGAGTGGTGGTCGGGGCCACTGAAGGACGAGGTTAGGGGATGTGAAGAGTTCCAAGTCAAGAAGGCAGCGTTGATTTACATACACGCGGCGCCGCTGGAGCTCGGACTCACAGCTCATGATCTTGGCTTCATAGCGTCCCTGGAAATTCCGGCCCACAGCCCATGGCTCTCCCACGGCCCCGGGCCTTTCCTCTGGCCCCAGGTCAGTGGTATCTTCCTCATCAGCTGTCTTCTTCGACTTTCCTTTTTTCTGTCGCTCTCTTTTTAAAATAATGTTTTAAACACCTTTTCCTTTGCAGGAAAGGCTGGAGGGCAGCTGCTTCCTCCACCCTCTGCATGTGGTGTCAGTGGGAGCCTCCCTGCTCTGATAAAGGCCAGACGCCATCCCCGGCTGGGCTGGGCTGCCAATCTATAATGTTCCCGGCCATGATTAATCTGATAAATAATAAATATATCAATCTAGTCTTTTAGACAAGGACAAATTCCTACCAGCAGGGAGGCATGAGGCCTCTTTTACAGCTGCCCGTAGTGCTGGGATTAATTATTTAATGCTTAATTCTTCGGGAAATGAGAAAGTTTTGATTAATGCTGTCCAGTGTGGTTTCTTGCGTGTTTGATATGTGTCAGATAATTTTTCCTCGGCAGCCACTCTGAAGAAGCCAGAGGCGACTGTCACGGGGATCAGACACCGAATTTCTAGAGATTAATTGAAGTGAAAATTTAGAGAAAAGCACCATAAGTGCCCGCCTGAGA
This sequence comes from Hylobates moloch, assembly GCF_009828535.3. Lineage (NCBI taxonomy): Eukaryota > Metazoa > Chordata > Mammalia > Primates > Hylobatidae > Hylobates > Hylobates moloch. The sequence goes on from NW_026654578.1 coordinate 1,884, forward strand.
TAACCTTTCTGGGCTGAATTTGGCTTTATCCAGGGGGCAGGACTCACTGTGCCCTTATGTAAAACACCGATTTCCATTGCTGTGAAAAACCAGATTTGGTCTCTAGTAGATTTTTTTTTCAGCTCTCTACCAGCTTAACAGGATTAAAACACTTGCTTGGCAGATGTTTCATCATTAATTCTATAACTGGTAAAATAGTAATGGGTGGATATCAAAAGTCAATGTTTCTTTATAATTCTGAAGCTCATTCAATGAATTGGACTCAAAAATCTTTCTGCAGAGTTCAAGTCCAGTTTCAAAACTCCTTCCCCTTCTCCTTCTCCTTCTTCTTCTCCTCTTCCTCCTCCTCCTCCTTTTCCTTCTTCAGAGAGAGAGAGAGAGAGAGAGAGAGATAGGAGTCCTACTATGTTGCTCAGGCTGGTCTGGACCTCCTGGGCTCCAATAGCCCTCCCTCCTCAACCTTCAGGGTAGCTGAGATTACAGCACACACTAGGATGAAACATGTTCTTTTTATTTTTTCCTTCAGCTTTTATTTTAAGTTCTGGAGTTCATGTGCAGGATGTGCAGGTTTGTTACGTAGGTGAATGTGTGGCATGGTGGTTTTCTGCACAGACCATCCTATCACCTAGGTATGAAGTCCAGCATCCATTAGCTATTCTTCCTCATCCTCTCCTTCTCCCGGGTCCCCACAGGCCCCAATGTGTGTTGTTCCCACCTCCACGTGTCCGTGTGTTCTTATCGTTCAGCTCTCACTTTTAAGTGAGAACATGTGGTGTTTTCTTGTCTGTTCCTGTATTAGTTTGCTGAGGATAATGGCTTCCAGCTCCATCCATGTCCTTTCAAAGGGCAGGATCTCATTCCTTTTTATGGCTGTATAGTAGTCCATGGCGTATATGTGCCACGTTTTCATTATCCAGCCTATCTCTGATGGACAAAGCATGTTTACTGTAAACAATAATCTGTGTTCACTAGAGCCAGTAACCACCTGATATCCATCTGCTCTACAAATCCATATTTCCCAGAGCTCTGACTCAAAGACAAGGTACACTAATACAATAAACTTCCTTTCATAATGCCCTGACTTCTGCTCAAACCCATTAGGACCATTAAATATATGTCAGCTGCATGTGTGTCCCCCTGTGGGTGCTGCCAAATGGCTAGGACAGAAGGGCTCTGGGGCTCTGGGGCTCCGGGGCTCAGCAAGGAGGGGGTCAGGGGCCCTGCCCTCCCTCCCATCCCACCTTCCCACAGGTAAACCCCTTCTTCCAACCTCAGGAACGCTCCCAGGTGACAAGGCTTCCTATTTCTATCACTTCTTTTAAAAATGCCCATTTCCACAGAGTCTGAAATTGCCACTTTGCCACTGTGTTTCTATCTTAATGTGGTGATTATGGACTAAGAAACCCCTTGCTCAGAAAGGAGGAAGGATGCACCCAGTGAAAGTTAAAGAAAACTGAACCAGATTTATGATGAGGACCAGTTTCCTTCAGGACCTGACGCTCACACAAATGCAAACCAGCTTCGGTCAGCTCACAGAGACAATTTTCCCCTGCTCTTTACAAGAGAATAGTTTAGCACCAAAGCCGCTGAAGTCTTCTTCCAACGTTCTCTTCAGTCCCACAGTTTTCTCCTAGGTCCTCGCCCTGCTTTACCAGTGACCTGTATCTAAGGGTTCCGAAGGCACATGGCTCTCTCCTGCCCCGCAGCGTCCTGCAGAGAGAGCATATGGCAAAAAGGAAATAATGATTCAGAATGAAGCATCGGGGGCACCAGCCCTGAGTTATCTTCCGCCATTTATAATGTGCACTGTCCGCATTGAAAAGTTGATGAAATGGCTGTGTTGACCAAGCGACCAGGGCAGACTATATTTCTTTTTTTTTTTCTTTTCTCTTTTTTTTTCTTCTTGAGACCGAGTCTTGCTCTGTAGCCCAGGCTGGAATGCAGTGGCACAATTTCGGCTCACTGCAACCTCTGCCTCCCAGGTTCAAGTGATTCTCTTGCCTCAGCCTCCAGAGTAGCTGGGACTACAGGCACGTGCTACCACGCTGTGATAATTTTTGTATTTTTAGTAGAGACAAGATTTCACCATGTTGGTCAAGTTGGTCTTGAACTCCTGAACTCGTGATCCACCTGCCTCAGCCTCCTGAAGTGCTGGGATTACAGGCATGAGCCACAGTGCCTGGCCCAGGGCAGAGTATATTTCTAATTTAAATTAGATTTGACAATCAATTAAGTTCAACCATTAGCAAATTCTGAAAAGCAGGCAGCTTATATCACTTAAACAGCCTATGTCCAACTCACATCTGGAGTTTCAAGTCAAACTGGAAAAGTGGTCTTGGGTCAGGGAGAGAGGTTTAGGGTGGAAGGTGGAGGGAGAAGAGGCATTTGAGAAAACCTTATGCTGGGGCTGGCGTAAAGAAAATCCACATCTAAACTATGTGAAAAATCAGAAAAATGGAACATTTTTGGTATTTTGCATCTTTCTTCTATCCAGCATAACTTGGAAGGCCAATGATGCATAGAAATTCATTCTTAGTGTGCAAAAGCTTTTATAACAGGCACTGGACCGTTAAATGTATGTCAGCCCCAGGTGTGTCCCCCGATGGGTGCTGCCACGTGGCCAGCACGGAAGGGCTCCAGGGCTCAGCAGGAAGGGGGCCAGTGGCTCTGCCCTCCCTCCTATCCCACCCTCCCACAGGTAAACCCATTCATCCAACCTCAGGAACGCTCCCAGGTGACAAGGATTCCTATTTCTATCATTTTCTCTTTGCTCAAAGCTAGGTTAAATGTGCCCATTTTACAAATGAAGAACTTTGACTCCAGGAGATTTGTTGAATTTCCGACATTCAGGAAGTCAGGATGTGAATCTGGGTCTTAGGCTCCAAATCCCATATCTTTTCCTTTTCCTGGAAGAGCGTGGAGAAGCTGGTGCCTATAGGCCCGCTCCTCTCCATGCTAGGGGTGGACTGCTGAATGCCCTGGTAAACCTCTGGCTTTAACACAGAGGGAGGTGTGGAGGGGCAGCTCCCTAATGGGGGTGCTTTTAGGCTGCAGAGTAATGGACAGGGCTCACAGAAAACAGAAGACATGGCTCTCATCTCTCTCTCTTTCTTTCTTCTTTCTCTTCACAAACTTGAAAATTTAAACCAAATCTAGGCCTCCCCAGAAGAAATGCACACACCTGCAATTTGCTTTTGCATTTTTGCGCTGTCATGTGCAAGAGAAGATGGGCCCTGAAGCTCATGAGAGCGGACAGAGGAGCCTCTGCCCACGGATGCTGCCTGTGCCCTGGGAGTCCCCAGCCTTTCCAGGGCCCTGGGATAGAGTCGGGAGGCACCAGGGACAGAGGACTTGAGGCCCACAGCCTCCTACCCTTGTTTATTGAAGCCCCCATTCTTCAGGGGCCTGTCCCCTATGCACTGCCTACTCCAGAGCCTCCCAGACAGCCAAGGATGCACACAGCGTGGGAGCAGGACCCACCATGGCCTGGCTGAGTGTGTGCACCCTGCCAGCTCCTTCACCCCTCCAGGGGCATCTGAGGGTGGGATGAGCACAGAGCCAGGAACAGCACCGGCCACCAACAGGAGGCTCCCCTACTGGGTGCTGACCCCCCGCGCTGGCATCTGTTGGAGTCTCCAGCCCCGTGACAGTCCCTACATTGCTGACCCTCACGCCTCTCAGGTCTGCATTTCGGTCTCACATGTGTAGCTCGAGGCCCCACCGCCAATGATCAGGTGTTTCCTGAAATGAGAGGCCTCAGGCCTCTCCCCTCCTTTGGTCCCTGATGCTGTGCTGGTTTTGTTGTTGTTGTTTGAGACAGTGTCTTGCTCAGTCGCCCAGGCAGGAGTGCAATGGCGCCATCTCGGCTCACTGCAACCTCCACCTCCCAGGTTCAAGTGATTCTCCTGCCTCAGCCTCCCAAGTAGCTAGGATTACAGACATGCACCACCATGCCCAGTAATTTCGTATTTTTAGTAGAGACAGGGTTTCACCATGTTGGCCCAGCTGGTCTCGAACTCCTGACCTCAGGTGATCCGCCTACCTCGGCCTCCCAAATTGCTAGGATTACAGGCATGAGCCACCGTGTCCAGCCTGTGCTGTTGTTTTTCATCTACTGGGATGCAAACCTGAGGCACTGGTGTCTGTGAGTCATCACAGGAGAGGGACCGGGTGGTTACTCTTCCCTGTGGAATCACTGCCTCAGAGAGAAAGAGAAAGGAGAGGAAGCTCTGTCTGCCGGAGGAGGTTTGGCCATTTGGGGGTGCAGGGCGGTGGGTGGCGAGTCAGCCGTGCACAGGTCTGTGAAGGGTATGGACGGGAGCACAGCCAGGTCTGCTGAGCACTGACAGTCCACGATGCTGCCGGCTTTCCCCATGGTGTGTATTCCACATATGCTCAGTCTCCCAACTGCAGGTGTGTTTATTACAGGGCCCTTGTCCTCTGTCTTCTACATTAGACCTGCCTCATCCCATCCAAGCTGATCACCTTTTGAGAGGACCTGGCCCCCGAGCTCAGGAGCACCCCAGCTCTCAGGACACAGCCCCTCGTGGTGGGACAGCGCCTGCACCTGCAGCCCTGTAGCCCTTGCACAAGGAATTTGTTGAGAGAATTTGTATTTTCTGCTGCTTTCTTCTTGAATCTATTTGCATTTTAAATAATTAAAACATTAAAACTGAAAAATTTATAAATGAGAGCTGCTAAGAGAATCCTGCCTGGCAGACGACAGAGAAAAAATCATTGCCCTGTTAGGTTTGCGTCAGCGTCCTGTCTGTCATTCTCCCCAAGGTGCGTCCACTGCTGTGTCTCGGGCCTCAGGCAGCTCTCTGGTGCACACACACCGTGCAATGGCGCACACACACACAGCATCACAGCAGACAAACTCACACGCATCGCCAAAGATGATCCCACCCAGCGTCGTACACACGCACACCCTTCCTCCTCCACACCCACCTCTCTCGAGACCCTGCCGTCCACCCCCTGATGCTTCAGGACTCGACGGAGGAAGACTTTGATCTCACTATTGGAACAACCTAGACGGAATCTCATCGGTCCTCAATAACCCTGTTTTCCTTTTCCCACTCCGTCTACTTTTCCTCTAAAAGTTCACTTGGAGGAAGGGAAGGGTGGCGAGGGTGGTGGGAGCGGCGGGCGGCGGGGAGTGACAGGCGCTTGGTCCGGCGCGGCTTTGCCTGGTTGTAACAAGCGTCGGGACATGAGGAGCCACAAAAGCCGGGCTGGCCACATCATCAATCACGGCGCTGACAGCCGCCTTCAGTTTGTTTGTTCCACTCTGCATAATAAGTGATTGGATCAGGTTTAATTAGATATTGGGTAATCAATCATTGCCAACGAGGCAACTCAGCTTGAGATCTAGATGCTGCAAGGGGAAAAGGGAAAAAAATAAAAAAATGAAAAACCAGCAAATCTCATCTTGTGTGCATAAACACTCCAGCCCATGAGCACACACCGTGGTGTGTGACCGGGAGAGGTATAGAGATGTCTGCAAGACGCGAGGGAGAGAATAATTCACATCTGTGCCGCCGCTTCCCAGACAGCGCCGGCTGACATTTTACTTTCACTGCATAATTACTTTTCAATATAATATAATATGCAGACCTGAGGGAGGAAGGAAAAGCAATTAAATTATGCTCTGGTCCTTCCTCCCGCCGCCAGCCCGAGAAGTGACCAGGAGCTGTCGTTACAACGCGTAACCACTTAGGTTGAGGTCTGAGACCAACTAGGGCGTCCTGCCTTTTGGGGGCCCAATCTCAGTGCGGGAGCCTCAGAAGAGCCTGGTGTGACATCCCATCACCAGCCGTGAGACGCTCAGGTTATGGCTTCCTGCTTTAATATCAGTAGCCAGATCTATGCCACAGCTCAGGAGATCCAGGGAGAAAATGGGCCTCAACCACGAGTTAGTATTTATGTATTTATTTAAAAACTCCATTTAACCTCATGGGTGGAGAGAACAAGGAACATCACTGCATCCATTATGTGGATGTCAAAGGTTATGTCAATTCTTGTATGCATCTAATTAGACACAAAGACCGCCAGGTCTATTACAAACTTGGGGACGCTGAGTGTTCATTAAGGGTCAGGAGGCAGACCCCTGTGGCCTTCAATGCCCGTTTGCACCATTCCTAACTTCTTTGTGTTATAAATAGATACTCCCTTCCTGATTCTGATTCTAATTCCTGTGCATGAGAGGAATGGGCACCTCCAGCTCCTGAAAGAACTGATCCTTCTGCATTCCTCAAGGGATGAGCTGGGAGGGCAGCTCTCTCTTTCCTCCTGTCCTCTTCACATTGCAGGCAGAATTTTTTACCTGCCTATTCCCCTGGAAAAAGGACATGTGTGGGTGTGTCACAGGTAAACCAAAGATTCTATGGCTTGGTAGAAGTTTCTGTGTGGGTGGGTGATCAAGTAGGTGGTAAATGGATAGATGAATGAATGGACAGATGGGTGGTGGATGAATAGATGGGTGGATGGGTGGGGGAGTGAGTGGGTGGGTGAGTGAGTTGTTGGGTGGGTAGGTGGGTGGATGGGCGGGTTCATGAACAGACGGGTGGATGTGTGGGTGAGTGGATGGATGGACAGATGAATGGGTGGATAAATGGCAGGTGGATGAGAAGACAAGTGGATGTGTGGATGAGTGGGGTGGGTGAATGTGTGGGTGGATGGATGGATAGATGGACAGGTGG
>NW_026654579.1:0-8583 GCF_009828535.3 Hylobates moloch
TGTTCTGTGCATTCAACTAACAGAGTTGAACCTTACTTTTGATTGAGAAGTTCTGAAACTCTCTTTCTTTAGAAACTGGAACCGGACATTTGGAGCGCTAAGGGGCCAATAGTGGAAAAAGGAACATCTTCAAATAATAAGTACACAGAAGCATTCTGCGAAACTTCTTTCTTATCTGTGCATTCAACTAGCAGAGTTGAACCTTACTTTTGATTGAGCAGTTGTGAAACTCTCTTTCTGTGGAAACTGCAATTGGACATTCAGAGCGTTAAGGTGCTTATAGTGCAAAAAGGAATATCTTCAAATAACAAATACACTGAATCATTCTGCCAAACTTATTTCTGTTCTGTGCATTCAACTAACAGAGTTGAACCTTACTTTTCATTGAGAAGTTCTGAAACTCTCTTTCTGTACAAACTGTAAGCGGACATTCTGAGCGCTAAGGTGCCTACAGTGGAAAAAGGAACATCTTCTAATAGAAACTGCGCAGAAGAATTCTGCGAAACTTCTTCCTGATCTGTGCATTCAACTAGCAGATTTGAACCTTACTTTTGATTTTGAAGTTGTGAAGCTCTCTTTCTGTAGAAACTGCAAGCGGACATAAGAGCGCTAAGGGGCCTATAGGGGAGAAAGGGATATCTTCAAATAAAAACTACACAGAGGCATTCTGCGAAACTTCTTTCTGATCTGTGCATTCAACTAGCAGAGTTGAACCTAAATTTGATTGAGGAGTTTTGAAACACTCTATCTGTAGAAACTGCAAGGGGACATTCGGAGCGCTAAGTGGCATATAGTGGAAAAAGGAATATCTTCAAAAAAAACTACACAGAACCATTCTGCCAAACTTCTTCCTGTTCTGTGCATTAAACTAACAGAGTTGAAATTTACTGTTGATTGAGAAGTTCTGAAACACTCTTTCTGTAGAAACTGCAAGCGGATATTCGGAGCACTAAGAGGCCTATAGTGGAATAATGTATATCTTCATATAAAAACTACACAGAATCATTCTGCCAAACTTCTTTCTAATCTGTGCATTCAACTAACAGAGTTTACCTTACTTTTGATTGAGAAGTTCTGGAACTCTCTTTCTGTAGAAACTGCAAGCGGACAGTCGGAGCGCTAAGGTGCCTATAGTGGAAAAAGTAATATTTCAAATAAAAATTACACAGAAGCATTCTTCGAAACTTTTTTCTGATCTGTGCATTCAACTAGCAGAGTTGAACCTTTCTTTTGATTCAGGAGTTGTGAAACACTCTTTCTGTAGAAACTGGAAGCGGATATATGGAGTGCTAAGGGGCCTATAGTGGAAAAAGGATTATCTTCAATAAAAACTACACAGAATCATTCTGCCCAAATCCTTTTTGTTCCGTGCATTCAACTAACAGAGTTGAACCTTACTGTTGATTGAGAAGTTCTGAACCTCTCTTTCTGTAGAAACTGCAAGTGTACATTCGGAGCGCTAAGGGGCCAATAGTGGAAAAAGGAGTATCTTCAAATTAAAACCTCACAGAAACATTCTTCGAAACTTCTCTCTGATCTGTGCATTCAACCAGCAGAGTTGAACCTTACTTTTGATATTGGAGTTTTGAAACACACTTTCTGTAGAAACTGCAAGGGGACATTCAGAGCGCTATAGGACCTTTGGTGGAAAAATGAATATCTTGAAATAAAAACTACACAGAATCATTCTGCCAAACTTCTTTCTGTTCGGTGCATTCAACTAACAGAGTTTAACCTTACTGTTGATTGAGAAGTTCTGAAGCACTCTTTGTGTAGAAACTGCAAGCGGAAATTCGGAGCGCTAAGGGGCCTATACTGGTAAAAGGAGTATTTCAAATAAAAACTACACAGAAGCATTCTGCGAAACTTTCTCATCTATGCATTCAACTAGCAGAATTAAATGTTACTTTTGATTGAGAAGTTGTGAAACTCTTTCTGTGGAAACTGCAAGCGGACATTTGTAGCGCTATTAGGCCTATAGTGGAAAAAGGAATATCTTGAAATAGAAACTACACAGAATCATTCTGCCAAACTTCTTTCTGTTCTGTGCATTCAACTAACAGAATTGAACATTACTTTTGATTGAGAAGTTGTGAAACTCCCTTTCTGTAGAAACTACAAGCGGACATTCGGAGGGCTAAGGGGCCTATAGTGGAAAAAGGAATATCTTCAAATAAAAACTACACAGAAACTTTCTGCCAAACTTCTTTCTGTTCTGTGCATTCAACTAACAGAGTTGAACCTTACTTTTGATAGAGAAGTTTTGAAACTCTCTTTCTGTAGAAACTGCAAGCGGACATTCGGAGCACTGAGGGGCCTAAAGTGGAAAAAGTAACATCTTCAAATAAAAACTACACGGAAGCATTCTGCGAAACTTCTTTCTGATCTGTGCATTCAACTTACACAGTGGTACCTTACTTTTGATTGAGAAGTTTTGAAACTCCCTTTCTGTAGAAACTGCAAGCGGACATTCAGAGCGTTAAGGGGCCTATAGTGGAAAAAGGAATATCTTCAAATTAAAACTACACAGAAGCGTTCTGTGAAACTTCTTTCTGATCTCTGCATTTAATTGGCAGAGTTGAACCTTACTTTTGATACAGGGGTTTTGAAAAACCCTTTCTGTAGAAAGTGTAAGTGGACAGTCTGAGCGCTAAGGGGCTTATAGTGGAAAATGGAATATCTTGAATTAAAAACTACACAGAATCATTCTGCCAAACTTCTTGCTGTTCTGTGCATTCAACTAACAGAGGTGAACCTTATTTTTCATTGAGAAGTTCTGAAACTCTCTTTCTGTACAAGGTGCAAGTGGACATTCCGAGCGCTATGGGGCCTATAGAGGAAAAAGGAATATCTTCAAATAAAAACTACACAGAAGCATTCTGCGAAACTTCTTTCTGATCTGTGCATTAAGCTAAGAGAGTTGAACCTTACTTTTGATTGAGACGTTCTGAAACGCACTTTCTGTAAAAAGTGCAAGCGGATATTCGGAGCGGTAAGGGGCCTATAGTGGAAAAAGTAATATCTTCAAATAAAAACTACACAGAAGCTTTCTGCGAAACTTCTTTCTGATCTGTGCATTAAACTAGGAGAGTTGAACCTCACTTTTGATTGAGAAGTTCTTAAACACTCTTTATGTAAAAAGTGCAATCGGACATTCAGAGCGCTAAGGGGCCTATAGTGGAAAAAGGAATATCTTCAAATAAAAACTACCTAGAATCATTCTGTGAAACTTCTTTCTTATCTGTGCATTCAATCAGCAGATTTGAACATTTCTTTTGATTTAGCAGTTTTGAAACACTGTTTCTGTAGAAACTGCAAGGGAACATTCGGAGCGCTATGGACCCTACAGTGGAAAAAGGAATATCTTCCAATAAAAACTACAGAGAAGCATTCTGCCAAACTTCTTTCTGTTCCGTGCATTCAACTAACAGAGTTGAACCTTACTGTTGATTCTTAAGTTCTGAAACACTCTTTCTGTAGAAACTGCAAGTGGACATTCCGGGCTTTAAGGGGCAAATAGTGCAAAAAGGAATAACTTCAAATAAAAACTACACAGAAGCATTCTGCCAAACTTCTTTCTGTTCTGTGCTTTCAACTAACAGAGTTGAACCCTACTGTTGATTGAGAAGTTCTGAAACACTCTTTCTGTGGAAACTGTAAGCGGACATTCGGAACACTGAGGAGCCTATAGTGGAAAAAGGAATATCTTCAAATTAAAACTACACAGAGGCATTCTGTAAAACTTCTTTCTGATCTGGGCATTCAACTGGCAGATTTGAAACTTACTTTTGATTGAGGAGTTTTGAAAAATTCTTTCTGTAGAAACTGCAAGTGGACATTTGGAGCACTAAGGATCCTATAGTGGAAAAAGGTAACATCTTCAAATAAAAACTACACAGAATCATTCTGCCAAACTTATTTCTGTTCTGTGCATTCAACTAACAGATTTGAACCTTACTTTTCATTGAGAAGTTCTGAAACTCTCTTTCTGTACAAACTGTAACCGGACATTCTGAGCGCAAAGGTGCCTATAGTGGAAAAAGGAACATCTTCTAATAAAAACTACAGAGAAGAATTCTGCGAAACTTCTTCCAGATCTGTGCCTTCAACTAGCAGATTTGAACCTTACTTTTGATTTTGAAGTTGTGAAGCTCTCTTTCTGTAGAAACTGCAAGCGGACATAAGAGCGCTAAGGGCCCTATAGGGGAGAAAGGAATATCTTCAAATAAAAACTACACAGAGGCATTCTGCGAAACTTCTTTCTGATCTGTGCGTTCAACTAGCAGATTTGAACCACACTTTTGATTGAGGAGTGTTGAAACACTCTTTCTGTAGAAACTGGACGGGGACAATCGGACTGCTAAGGGGCCTATAGTGGAAAAAGAAATATCTTCAAAAAAAACTACGCAGAATCATTCTGCCAAACTTCTCTCTGTTCTTTGCATTCAACTAACAGAGTTGAACCTTACTGTTGATTGAGAAGTTCTGAAACACTCTTTCTGTAGAAACTGCAAACCGACATTTGGAGAACTAAGGAGCCTATAGTGGAAAAAGATATAACTTCAAATGAAAACTACACAGAATCATTCTGCCAAACTTATTTCTGTTCTGTGCATTCAACTAACAGAGTTGAACTTTAATGTTGATTGAGAAGTTCTGAAACACTCTTTCTGTAGAAACTGCAAGCGGACATTTGGAGCACTAAGGGTCCTATAGTGTAAAAAGGAATATGTTCAAATGAAAAGTACACAGAAGCATTCTGCGAAACTTCTTTCTGATCTGTGCATTCAACTAACAGAGTTGAACCTTACTTTTCATTGAGAAGTTGTGAAACTATCTTTCTGTAGAAACTGCAAGTGGACATTTGGAGCGCTAAGGGGCCTATAGTGGAAACAGGAATATCCTCAAATAACAACTACACAGAATCATTCTGCCAAACTTCTTTCTGTTCTGTACATTCAACTCACAGAGTTGAACTTCACTTTTCATTGAGAAGTTCTGAAACTGTCTTTCTGTACAAACTGCAAGCGGACATTCTGAGCGCTAAGGTGCCTATAGTGGAAAAAGAAACATCTTCAAATAAAAACTACACAGAAGCATTCTGTGAAACTCCTTTCTACTCTGTGCATTCAACTAGCAGATTTGAACCTTACTTTTGATTGAGAAGTTGTGAAACTCTCTTTCTGTAGAGACTGCCAGAGGATATTCAGAGCGCTAAGGGGCCTATAGTGGGAAAAGGAATATATTCAAATAAAAACTACACAGAAGCATTCTGTGAAACTTCTTTCTGTTCTATGCATTCAACTAACAGAGTTGATTTTTACTTTTGATTGGGCAGTTCTGAAACACTCTTTCTGCGGAAACTGCAAGTGGACATTCCGAGCGCTACGGGGCCTATAGTGGAAAAAGGAATATCTTCAAATGAAAACTACACAGAAGCATTCTGTGAAAATTCTTTCTGTTCTATGAATTCAACTAACAGAGTTGAAACTTACTTTTGATTGAGCAGTTCTGAAACACTTTTTCTGTAGAAACTGCAAGTGGACGTACCGAGTGCTAAGGGACATATTGTGGAAAAAGGAAAATCTTCAAATGAAAGCTACACAGAAACATTCTCTGAAACTTCTTTCTGTTCTATGCATTCAACTAAGAGAGTTGAACATTAATTTTGATTGAGCAGTTCTGAAACACTGTTTCTGTAAAAATTGTTAGTGGACACACGGACTGAAAAGGGACCTATAGTGGAAAAAGTAGTATCTTTAAATAAAAACTAAACAGAAGTGCTCTGTAAAGCTTCCTTCTGTTCTGTGCATTCAACTAACAGAGTTGAATCTTACTTTTGATTGAGCAGTTCTGAAACACTCTTTCTGTAGAAACTGCAATGGACACGCAACTCGCAAAGGGGCACATAGTGGAAAAAGGAATATCTTCAAATAAAAACAACACAGAAGCATTCTGTGAAACTTCTCTGTGTTCTGTGCATTCAACCAACAGATTTGAACCTTACATTTGATTGAGCAGTTCTGAAACACTCTTTCTGTAGAAACTGCAAATGGAGGTTCAGAGCGCTAAGGGGCCTATTGTGGAAATAGGAATAACTTCAAATAAAAACTACACAGAAGCATTCTGCGAAGCTTCTCTCTGATCTTTGCATTCAACAATCGGAGTTGAACCTTACTTTTGATTGAGCAGTTTTGAAACACTCTTTCTGTAGAAACTGCAGGTGGACATTCGGAGCGCTAAGGGGCCTATCGTGGAAAAAGGAATATCCTCAAATAAAAACTACAAGGAAGCATTCTGTGACAATTCTTTCTCTTCTGTTCATTCAACTAACAGAGTTGAACATTACTTTTGATTGAGCAGTTCTGAAACACACTTTCTGTAGAAACTGCAAGTGGACATTTGGAGCGCCGAGGGGCCTATAGTGGTAAAAGCAATATCTACAAATAAAAACTACACAGAAGCATTCTGTGAAACTTCTTTGTGTTCTGTCATTCAACTAACCAATTTGAAACTTACTTTTGATTTAGCAGTTCTGAAAACCTCTTTCTGCAGAAACCGCAAGTGGACATTCAGAGCGCTAAGGGGCCTATAGCGGAAAAAGGAATATCTTCAAACAAATACTACACGGAATTATTTTGTGAAACTTCTTTCTCTTCTGTGCATTCAACTAACAGTGTTGAACCTTACATTTGATTGGGTAGTTCTGAAACCCTCTTTCTGTAGAAACCGCAAGTGGACATTCTGAGCGCTAAGGGGCCTATAGTGGAAAAAGGACAATCTTCAAATAAAAACTACACAGAAGCATTCTGTGAAACTACGTACTGTTATGTGCATTCAACTAACGGCGTTGAACCTTACTTTTCATTTAGCTGTTCTGAAACATTCTTTCTGCAGAAACTGCAAGTGGACATTCAGGGCGCTAAGGGGCCTACAGTGGAAAAGGGAATATCATCAAATAAAAACTACACAGAAGCTTTCTCTGAAACATCTTTCTGTTCTGTGCATTTAATAACAGAGTTGAAACTTACTTTTGATTGAGCAGTTCTGAAACACTGTTTCTGTAGAAACTACATGTGGACATGCGGAGCGCAATGGGGCGGAGATTGGAAAAAGGAATACCTTCAAATCAAAGCAACACAGAAGCATTCTGTGAAAGTTCTCTCAGTTCTGTGCATTCAAATAAGAGTTGAAACTTACTTTTCATTGAGCAGTTCTGAAACACTCTTTATGTAGAAACTGCAAGTGGACAGGCGGAGCGCAAAGGGGCCAATAGTGGAAAAAGGAATATCTTCAAATAAAAACTACACAGAAGCATTCTGTTAAACTTCCTTCTCTTCTATGCATTCAACTAACAGAGTTGAACGTTTCCTTTGATTGAGCAGTTCTGAAACACTCTTTCTGTAGAAACTGCAAGTTTATATTCCGAGCGCTAAGGGGTCTATACTGGAAAAAGGAATATCTTAAAATAAAAACTACACAGAAGCATTCTGTGAAACTTCTTTCTTTTCTGTGCATTCAACTAACAGAGTTGAAATTCTCTTTTGATTGAGAAGTTCTGAAACTCTCTTTCTGTGGAAACTGAAAGTGGACATTCGTAGCGCTAAGGGGCCAATAGTAGAAAAAAGAATGTCTTCAAATGAAAACTACACAGAAGCATTCTGTGAAACTCCTTTCTCTTCTGTGCATTCAGCTAACAGAGGTGAACCATACTTTTTATTGAGCAGTTCTAAAACTCTCTTTCTTTAGAAACTGCAACTGTACATTCAGAGCGCTAAGGGGCCTATAGTGGAAAAAGGAATATCTTAAAATAAAAACTACACAGAAGCATTCTGTGAAACTTCTCTCTGTTCTGTGCATTCAACTAACAGAGTTGAACCTTACTTTGGATTGAGCAGTTCTGAAACAGTCTTTCTGTAGAAACTGCAAGTGGACATACGGAAGTGTTAAGGGACCTATAGTGGAAAAAGGAATATCTTCAAATAAAAACTACACAGAAGCATTCTTTGAAACACCTTTGTGTTCTATCAATTCAAACAAAAGATTTGAACCTTACGTTTGATTGAGCAGTTCTGAAACACTCTTTCTGTGGAAACTGCAACTGGAGATTCCGAGCGCTAAAGTTTCAATACTGGAAATGGTATATCTTAAAATAAAAACCACACAGAAGCATTCTGTGAAACTTCTTTCTGTTCCGTGCATTCCACTAACAGAGTTGAACTTCACCTTTGATTGAGAAGTTCTGAATCACTCTTTCTGTGGAAACTGCAAGTGGACATTCTGCGGGCTAAGGGGCCTATTGTGGAAAAAGGAATGTCTTCAAATAAATACTACACAGAAGCATTGTGTGAAACTTCTTTCACTTCCGTGCATTCGACTAACACAGTTGAACCTTACTTTTTATTGAGCATTTCTGAAACTCTCTTTCTGTAGAAACTGCAAGTGGACAATCAGAGTGGTAAGGGGCCTAGATTGGAAAAAGGAATATCTTTAAATAAAAACTGCACAGAATATGCTGTGAAACTTCTTTCTGTTGTATGCATTCAACTAACAGAGTTGAACCTTACTTTTGATTGAGCAGTT
>NW_026654580.1:0-8582 GCF_009828535.3 Hylobates moloch
AAATGTGGTACATAAACACCATGGAATACTATGCAGCCATAGAAAAGAACAAAATCATGTCATTTGCAGCAATATGAATGCAACTGGAAACCATTATCCTGAGCAAACTAAAGCAGAAACAGAAAACCAAGTACTGCATGTTCTCACTTATAAGTGGGAGCTAAGCATTGAGTGAACGTAGTCATAAAAACAGGAATGATAGACACTGGTGAATACAAGAGTGGGGAGGGAGGGGAGTAAGGATTGAAAAAAACTAAAATTGAATACTATGCTCGTTTCCTGGGTGATTGATTTATTCATACTCCAAACTTTAGCATCATGCAATAAACTTTTGTGACATACTTGCACATATACCCCCGTGACTCCAAAATAAAAGTTGAAAACAAGTGATCTTTCCAATGTGTAAGTCTGGCCATGCCCCTCATCCCTACCGTGAAATCCAGGCAGTGGCTCCCATTTCACTGAAGGTAAAATCTCAAGTTCTTAAAATGACCTGCAGGACTCTACACTGGTCCCCACTACTCTTCTGCCCTCATCTCTGCCCACTATCCCAATCTTCTTTCCCGTCACGCTAACCTCCCCCTGGTCCTTGGAAAAGCCAGACACACTTTCGCCCTAGAATGGCGCACCTGCTATTTCCCCAGGCTTCCCCCATGGGGCTTGTTTTCTTACTTCTGCTTCCCAGTTCAGATGTTACCCCAACCTGGTCTTCTGATTAAAATCACTGCAGTGTGCACATAGCGAATTGCCTCTGTTTCACTGTATATAGTCTGGGACTGTCACTCACTTAGATTCTAAACTAGGAAAATTGATGTTTTCTACTAGGACTTTGAATCTTTAGCAGGGTGGTATAGAAAGAGAAGATGAAGAAGAGTAGGAAGAGGAAGAACAGATAAATAAGGAATGGAAGAAAGATAAAATGAAGAACAAAAGATACAGTGAAACCTGACTCGTTCCTATGGTGGTTCCCTAAGACCGTAGACCCAGTCCTGCAGCCTGTGTCCACAGAGCTTCCCAATTTCCTATCTCTTCCAAGCCTATTCATAACAAACTCCTTATCAGTCTTTCACATATCATTCAAGTAAATTTCCCTTTTACAATAGTTGGCCAGAGGCATTTCTTGATGTTTGTTGAAAATGTGTGTGGGGTAAACTCCCCATTGGCCTCACAAGAGCGTTATCCTGGCTATTTGGTTAGGAAGTACTTGTCCACTCACCCTACTCCGTACGGCCCAAGGTAACTTCTCTATAAGAACATTTACTTTATGCCTTCAAAGAAACCTATCTGGCTACTTTATTTGATCCTAATAAATGAGATGTTTTGTATACATGTTCTCAGTGGTGAACCAAAACACATGTGCATAAGTTGAAGGAAAAGCCAAGAGGAGCATGTTCAAGAACACTGTAGAGTATGAGGTTTGAATAACTCAAAGGGTCCTGATTTATAGCCGTGCAGCTCAAACCAACCCTCTGGCGAGACTAGCAATATGGAATAACATGTCCAGCCACCTACCTTTGGGCAGTTTTGAGAATACTTGACAATGGTGGTGAATAAAGGCTCAGTGACCTGCTCCAAAACTCACAGCAAAAAAGTAAGCAAGAGGAGAGTGAAACCAGATACCATGTCTTCCTGTGCTGTTCCCCTAGCACAGATAAAGAGGGCAGAAAAGATCTCATGGGAACTATTCCCAAGCCCTCTGCCCATATCCTTCATGGAGTCACCTTGTTCATTTCCTTCTGCTGAGTGCAGCATGAATTGTCATGCCCTGTGGGCAAGGGCTTAGGCAAAGCCAAAACAGCAACAACTGATATTTCACATCAGCATGTGCTGTTCACCTGCTGTCCTGTGGCCTCTTTGGCCATTCTAGCCCTTGACTATCTAGAATGTTCTTCCCTGTCTTCACAACTTGGGCTAGCTGCCTCCTCTTCTCCAACTCTATGAGGGGTTAGTTATTCTCTGTTCTGATCTGAAAGTGCCTTGAATGGTTCTTTATTTCCATCAACTCTCATTACCCTCCAGCATGAAAAGGGCTTGGTGTTGGAGTTGGATAATCCTGGATCAAATCTCAGCCTAAGGGCACCATATGTATATATGGAATTAAAGGATTTGTTGCCTATAGAAATCATCTAACACAAAACTACACACATACACACATATATATATAGTTTTATATGTTTGTATATATGTGTGTGTGTGTGTATATGTATATATATATACATGTATGTGTGTGTATATATATATATATATATAAAATGCCATTAGGCTGAGATTGGCATGTATATACACACACACACACACACATGCACACACACATACACACATATATGTATTTCAATAGCTTTTGGGGTACAAGTGGTTTTTGGTTACATGGATGAAATGTATAGTGGCAAAGTCTGATATTTTAGTGCACCTGTCATTGGAGTAGTGTATATTGTAGCCAAAATATAGTTTTTTAATCCCTCACCCCCACCCACTCGCCCTCTTTCTGAGTCTCCGATGTCCATTATACCACTCTCTTTGTCTTTGCACACCCGTAGCATAGCTCCCACTTGCAAATGAGAACATATGATATTTGGTTTTCCATTCTTCAGTTACTTCATGTAGAATAATCGCCTCCAGCTCCATCGAAGCTGCTGCAAAAGACATGATTTCATTCTCCTTATGGCTGAGTAGTATTACATGGTGTATAGGTACCACATTTTCTTTATTCACTGATCGGTTGATAGGCTCTTAGGTTGGTGCCATATCTTTGCAACTGTGAATTTGTGCTGTGATAAACATACGTGTGCAGGTATCTTTTTGAAATAATGACTTCTCTTCCTTTGGGTAGGTAGAGAGTAGTGGGATTGCTGGAGCGAATGGTAGATCTGGTTTTAACTCTTTGAGAAATCTCTGCACTGTTTTCCATAGAGGTTCTGCTAATTTACATTCACATCAGCAGTGTATAAGCATTTCCTTTTCACCACATCCATGCCAATATCTATTGTGTCTTGACTTTAGTAATGGCCATTCTGTCTGGGGTAAGATGGTATCACACTGTGGTTTTAATTTGCATTTCCCTAATGGTTAGTGATGTTGAGCCTTTTTTCATGTATTTCTTGGCCATCTGTACATCTTCTTTTGAGAAGTGTCTATTCATGTCATTTGCACTAGTGGCATATTATTTGGGTATTTTTGGTTGGGTTACTCTCTGAGCCTAACTCTTCTTGCTAAGATGGGAATCAGGGAGCTCAATTCTCAGAATTAGGAATTAAAGGATTTGTTGCCCATGGAAATCACTTAACACAAAACTACATCATAAATCATGTGTAATTGATGTTTAACCATAACCAACCCTCTTTTCCTTTTTGGTTGCTTGCAAATCAAAAGGGAGAAGTGAGTAGTGGTTAAAAGCAAGAGTGGACTTATTGGAATCCTGCCAGCTAGGTGATCTTGAACAAGTCACTGAACTTGCCTGTACCTCAGTTTCTTTATTTGTAAAATAGAAATTAAAATAGTTTTCACCCCAGAGGATCATTTTAAGGATTTATTGAGTTTATTCTTGTAAAGCTTTTGGAATAGTAAGATCTTAATAAATATGAATGTCTAACAATTGTTGGTATGAGTAAGTTTTGGATTTTATCATGGATATCCCAAATAGGCTAGGAACTCCTTGATGACAGGGACTGTGTAATATAAATCTTTATCTTATAGGACTTAGCAGAGTGTCTGGCATATAGTGATTAATCAGAAATTCCTTAGCAAATGAATGAATAAATATATGTTAGATGTTGAGCATTGGTGCCTAATGGGTCCTGGCCTGGAAGCACTAAGAGGAATTCTGCCTCCCTGCCCCATCCCGCGCCACCCTGCCCCACCACCTCAGCCCATCCTAGAGACACAGAGTACCCTAGATTATACAGGAACAAATATGTTGAGGCCTAAATTAAGTGTGGGATGAAACCAGAAAGATGACATCACAAATAACTCATAGAAGAAAAAGAAATGCTCATTCAGTGCACTCTCCGGCAAAATGAACTGTGATTTACTAGAGCAAATTACCAACTGTAAAATATTTACAGCTAATTCCCTCTACCTTCCAGGGTGGCTGTGGCAAAGGGAGGCAGGTTGTTGAGGCAGTAAAAGCTGGATGCAATTTCTGTTTCAGCGGCCCCGTTTCCCGCAGCAACCTCGGGTGGCAGCATCATTTATATCTTCCACGCACACAATCTTTTCTGCATGAGCGTGAGTCTCGATTACAGGCAGTTGAGGTTTGTGTGGTAGGCATTATGCATCTATGAGCCAGAGCAAACATTTACTAGTGGTAGTAATTCGTCTGAGGGTGGGGAGAGAGAAGAGCAGGGGCAACCAGGCACAGCACTGGTTCCCTGACAGTGTATCAAGGACCTGGGATGGGATAGAGAATTGGTGCATGGCTGGGGAAGAAATATTCTGTTCACCTGGAGGCTCCTGCTCTTCCAGGCATGTCCATCACACCACACCTCTCATCTATGAGATCAACACAGCCTTGGGTCGTTTCTCACCCCTGTATACACTCCAGTGTACACCGTCTTATGTTGTCAATGCCCAGTTCTCCAGCTGAGATCTCTTTTCAACTCATATACTCACTGTTTTTTTTTCTGTTTTTAGACATTTACTTTTTTTCCCAGCTCTATTTAGGTGTAGTTGACAAATAAAAATTATATATGCAGTATTTATCACATACAATGTAATTTGATCTATGTATGCATAGTGACATGGTTAAAACAAGCAAATTAACACATCAATCATGTCACATACTTTTTTTTTGTGGTAAGAATATTTAAGATCTACTTTCAGCAATTTTCAAGCATACAATATATTAATATTAGCTATAGTTACCGTGCTGTATAATAGATCTATGGAACTATCATAAGTGAAACTTTGTACCTATTGACCGATATTTTCCTGTTTCCCACTATCCTTCACCTACTGAACCTGGCAACCGTCATTCTATTCTCTGCTTCTAGGAGTTCAGGTTTTTTTAGATTCTACATATAAGTGAGATCATGAGGTATTTGTCTTTCTGTGTCTTGCTTATTTCACTTAGCATAGTGTCCTCCAGGTTCATCCGTGCTGTTACAATGACAAGATTTCCTTCTTTTTAAAGGATGAATAATATTCCTCTATCTGTATATATTATATATATGGTATATATACATCACATTTTCTTTATATGTTCACCTGTTGATGGACACTTAGGTTGATTTCAGGTCATGGCTCAGAACATTTCCATTTGGATGTCTACAGGACATCTCAAACATACCATGTGTGAAGCAGAGCTCCTGACCTCCCTACACCATGCCCAAGTCTTCTCCTCTCACTGTCTTCCTTCAAGCTAGTAAATACTTTATTCTTCCAGTTTCTCAGGCCTGATACCTTGGAGTTACCCTGACACCCCTCTTCTTATTATATCCACACCAAATTCTATTGGCCCTTTCTTCCAAATATGTCAAGAATCTTCCCACTTCACCGCTCTCATCGTTCTCTCTTTGGACTTCTGCAATTGCTTCCTTGTGGGTTTTCCTGTGCAGTCAGTTCCCACTGCATCAGTTACAGTGGGCCTTGGAAATTGTAATTCAGATCATGACAGTTCTGTGCTCAGAAACTACTGAGGACTCCTCACGGCACTCAGAATAAAGTTTCATCATCTAGTCTTGCACTATCTCTCTGATCTCTCCTGCCACTGTCTCCCTCTCTCACGCTCTCCAGCTACACTGGCCTCCTTCTTGTCTGCGTGCACAACACCAAAAACACTCCTATCTCAGAATCTTTTCACTATTTCTTTTCAGAACGGGTTTTCCCTGGAGAGCCACGTAGTTTGTCCCTTTACTTCTTTCAGTCTGCTTAAATGCTTGTAAGGGCGTGTGTGTGTGTGTGTGCATGCGTTTGGGGTACAATTCATTTTTTTTGTTAAGTAGGGAAGGATTTCCTTTTTTTTTTTTTTTGAGACAGTGTCTTGCTCTGTCCCCCAGGCTAGAGTGCTGTTGCGTGATCATGTGATCATGGCTTATTGCAGCCTGGACCTCCTGGGCTTAAGTGATCCTCCCACTTGATCTTCCTCCTGCCTCAGCCTCCCGAGTAGCTGAGACTACAGGTGTATACCAGCACATCTGGCTAATTTAAAAAAAAGTTTGTGGAGATGGGCCCTGTTGTCCAGGCTGTTCTTAAACTCCTGGTCTCAAGCAATCCTCCGGCACTGGCTTCTCAAAGTGCTGGAATTAAAGGCATAAGCCACTGTTCCTGGCCAGAAGGAGGTCTTTTTTTTTCATTTTCATTTTTTATTTTTTTCTATATCAGGCCACTGCTGGAGACATCTTTTTCTTAATTTAAAAGTACAGGCAAAAATGTGTATAGTTTAGAACATAAGCATATTGAAACTATAATGAAAACAAGGGGATGGTTAATATATAATTCAGTATAGCAGTGGCTAACTGGGTGTGATGATGGAGGAGGCCACAGGGAACTTTTCCATTCCTTCAGCTGGGCAGCAAGTTTGGGAATTCCTTTTATTATTTTTCTTTTAAACTGAACACGTAGATTTTTATATCCTTTTTATTATGTATTTTATAATGAAAATGTTTTTAAAAATTATCTTTTGGGCCGGGTGCAGTGGATCACACCTGTAAGCCCAACACTTTGGGAGGCCAAGGAGGGGGGATCACTAGGTCAAGAGATTGAGACCAACCTGGCCGACGTGGTGAAACCCCGTCTCTATTAAAAATACAGAAATTAGCCAGGCGTGGTGGTGGGTGCCTGTAGTCCCAGCCACTCATGAGGCTGAGGCAGGAGAATCGCCTGAATCCGGGAGGCGGAGGTTGCAGCAAGCCAAGATCGTTCCACTGCACTCCAGCCCAGCGACGAGTGAGACTCCACTCAAAAAAAAAAAAAAATTTTCTTTTGAGCCTGCCACAATTTATATTCATAAACTCTTGCCCCAGTAGATGGTGCTGTGTCTTGGGAGGCTCTAAATGAAGGTGTGCACTAGCTTATTGGGTTGCAGCTTGGAGTCCATGGAAGCTCATATGTGAATCTCGAGAAAATCAATTTCAACTTTTACCCTCTGGGATTTTGTGTGAAACCACGCTCGAGTGTGTGTGTGCGTGTGTGTGTGTGTGTGTGTGGTGTCTTAAGACTATAATATCTAAGATTAACTTGGGTGATCACTAAAACTCCAGAAGTGCTTTTCCACATTATAACCAGGCTTGAAGCCTTGAAGCCTCTACATCTTTTTTTTTTTTTGAGACGGAGTCTAGCTCTGTCACCCAGGCTGGAGTGCAGTGACAGGACCTCGGCCCACCACAAGCTCCATCCAGAAGGAGGTCTTAAATAAGAAACAAAAGTGAACTACTAGCTATGAGATAAAAAATAGTAAATTAGACTATATTAACATTAAAACTTCTGACCACCCGAAGATGATAAAATGATAAATTAAGCCACAAACTGGAAGAAGATATTTGCAGTCTATATGAAAGAGAATGGAGTACTACTCAGAATATACAAAGAACTCCTACAAATAAAAAAGAAAATAAAATTCGAAAGAAAAACGAGCAAATGATATAGATATTTCACCCATAAGGACACACAAATTACCAAGAAACATAGGGAAAAATCTCTTAAATACAGAGAAATTCAAATTAAAGCAATAGCACACATTAAGTCACAAAGAGTCAGATGAATGTGAACTCATAGGCACAGGTGGAAGGAGTATAACTTGCTACAAGCATTTTGTAAAACAAAGCGGCATTAGCTTATAAGGTGAGCATTTCCATTGCTCAGAACATACCCTAAAGAGACTTGCTCTTTTATGCCAGGAAGCATGTACAAAAATATACATAGCAGCCTTGTTCATGAAGCAAAAATACAGAAGCAATGGTAGTGTCTATCATCACAAAAATGAGTAAGTAGTGCCATAGTCACACAATGGATTATAATGCAGCAGTGAAAATGAATTAGCACACAAGAATTGATTTTGTTTAAATTTTTAAATTTACAGAAGACTAAGCATAACATTATGCCACTTTTCAAATAAACAAAATTAGACAATATGTTTAGAAATACAACATATAGGAGTTCGAGACCAGTCTGGCCAACATGGTGAAACTCCGTCTCTACTAAAAATACAAAAACTTAGCTGGGCGTAGTGGTGAGCACCTGTAATCCCAGCTACTTGGGAGGCTGAGGCAAGAGAATCACTTGAAATGGTTGCAGTGAGGTTGCAGTGAGCCGAGATCACGCCACTGCACTCCAGCCTGGGCAACAGAGTGAGACTCTGTCTCAAAAAAAAAAGAAAAAAAAAAGAAAAGAAATACAATATATGGTGTGTGTGTGTGTGTGTGTGTGTGTATGCAAGAGAAAGATAAACACAAAATTCAGGAAAGCAGTATTTTAGTCTCCAGGCTGATTCTCCAACTGTCTCCAGCTCTCAGCCTTCTTGGTTTCATGTGGGTGAGTGGGTGATACGACTGGTGGTTTTGGTCAACCATTTATCAGAGATGATGAGAATAATGTCTGGGCAAAGAATTTAATTGTCAATGTGCTATTTTTCAGAATACTCACACACT
>NW_026654581.1:0-8581 GCF_009828535.3 Hylobates moloch
AAGCCAATTTTGTTTTTGTTTCCTCTGTAACGATGTATTCTGAACGATGTTTTCTGCAGTGGTATGCGCTTAAGCCCATAGCCAGAGTAATATGCAGTTCCCAGCATGTTAGCTGTGACACCCTCCTTTCCATTCCACTAAGGAGAACATACTGGATTACAGACGAGCGAGAATAATGTTGAATGATTAACTTTCTAAAGTAATTTCTTAGCTCTAACATTAATAAAATTAAGACTCACAGCCGGGTGCAGTGGCTCACGCCTGTAATCCCAGCACTTTGGGAGGCCGAGGCAGGCAGATCACTGGAGGTCGGGAGTTTGAGACCAGCCTGACCAACATGGAGAAACCCCGTCTCTACTAAAAAAAAAAAAAACAAAATTAGCCGGGCATGGTGGCGCATGCCTGTAAACCCAGCTATTCGGGAGGCTGAGGCAGGAGAATCGCTTGAACCCAGGAAGCAGAGGTTGCAGTGAGCCAAGATCGCACCATTGCACTCTAGCCTGGGCAACAAGAGCCAAACTCCATCTCAAAAAAAAAAAAAAAAAAAAGACTCACAAACTTTGATCCTTCAGCATTAGTAACAGATTACTCCAATATTTTCATACTCCAACATAGTGCTTGAGAAGCATAATGTTTGTGAACAGCGTTAAATTATACAAAATCTAGTTATGTACATGGGAGTTATCAGTAAGGATATTTCTTAGTTTTTCTCCAGAATGCATTAAAAAAGAGTAAATCAATTATTGGCTTCCTTTAGATTGTGTAGAGAAATAAGTACAGTAAATATCTCACTTCCCTCACTTCCTTAACCTTCCCTGCTCCTGCAGGCTGAATGTTATTATCTGCTGCTTTACATGGCCTGATAGTATTTGGGTATTAACAATATAATTGTGCACTGCTATTGCCTCAAGAGTTGTCCGGCTCTTTGAATGCGTTGGAAAAAAACAAACAAAAACCACTCTCTTAAACGTGATACTGTATTTCACCAGCAGAGGGCAAGCTACACTCAGTTGTGCCTATATGTGACTAATTCTGTACAAAGATTTCATACACAATACATGAAGGCCATTTCTTTCGAATTGAAGTAAGTAGCCAGAAATCTAATAATATCTAAAGAGATCTATCCAATTAAGCTTTAATTTGAGTTCATCTTGGCCTCAAGGGGATTGAATTTAGTGGGTGGAACACAGCAACAAGAGGCAGACATGCAAGGACTGGGGTTGGTAGTACCTGGAAATATCTTCTTCCCCCTGGGGAAGAAAGATTTTAAAAGGCTAGAAAGTCACCTGGGCCTCAGCTTAGTGGGCTGGTCTTGAAATTTAGCTGGACTTTAGGCAGTAAAATCATGTCCTGGGCCATTGTGGCCGAGGCAAGTAAAGACTGAAAAATCAGTGGAAAAACTTGGAGCTTGGGGCTGAGAACTGTCAAGAGATGAGATACCCATTTGGTGGGATGTGGGTCTGAATTCAGGGACAGGCTCAGTAAGTAGGCAATGGGACACCTGTGCAGGAAGCGCCTCTATCCCAACAGCCAAACAGATTAGGAGGATCTTGCTGGGATGAGGTCAACGTCTGCATGAAATCCCCCAGACAGAACAGTCCCTATTCTTTAGTCTAATATGTTAGTTGTGATATTTGTATGAGAACAATTTTATAACCAAAACATGCACCTGCAGTATCTCAATGGCTTGCAGTATCTCTGGCTCAGTCATGCGCCTTGACCCTAAAGCCAGAGTCTCTGATGGCCTCACTGAGTCCCTCCAGCCCTGTTCCACGACAGGACACCCAAAGCATTCTTGATTCAAGCCTAATGCTCTCCAGCACCTTCCTGGCATGCCCTGTGGAAAATGGACAGATTTTGTAAAATATGCTATCCTCTATTTGCAGCCCTCTAGTTGGACTGTCTTGGTCCCCTTTCTGCACACTGAAGGGGATCTCTGACGCTGACACCTGTTGGTACTATGTCTCAACCTGCTGACCCATTGGAAGCTACTTTGGATGACCTCCAAAGTGGGACATTTTATGCTTTCCAAAAAGGGAGAAAATTGACTCAGGAATTGTCCACGTGATTTTCAGCTCCTGAAATGCTTCAATGACATAATAAATATTTTAAATGATTAGAGTTATTATGAAAATGTTAATGAACTTTAAAAATCCATCAGCTTGAATTAACAATGTTATTTTAGATTTCTTTTGGTACCATGATGAAATTTTGTTTATAATACCTTTTTTTTTTTTTTTTTTTGCTTAACTTAAGGTCTTTACATCTTGTTATATTATTCAAGTTCTCATAATTTTATGAAATTTAGAAATAGTTCTCCGATTATGAGTCCTCTCTGTTAGCTAAGTTTAATTGTTAGTATAGTATATTCTTTTCCCTTTTCTTTTTCTTTCTTTCTTTCTTTTTTTTTTTTTTTGGTTTCTTTTTTTTTTTGAGATGGAGTTTCACTCTTGTTGCCCAGGCTGGAGTGCAATGGTGCGATCTCGGCTCACTGCAACCTCCGCCTCCTGGGTCTGAGAGAGTCTCCTGCTTCACCCTCCTGAGTAGCTGGGATTACAGGTGCGTGCCACCACACCTGGCTAACTTTTTGTATTTTTAGTAAAGACAGGGTTTCTCCAGGCTGGTCTTGAACTCCTCACCTCAGGTGACCCACCTGCCTTGGCCTCCCAAAGTGCCGGGATTACAAGAGTGAGCCATTGCGCCCGGCTTCTTTTCCCTTTTCATACTATGTGGTTAAAGTGAGCCATACTGGCCACTATAAAGTAGTTCTCATTGAGATACTGCAGGTGCATGTTTTGGTTATAAAATTGTTCTCATACAAATATCACGACTAATATATTAGACCTATGCTGTAAAGGCAAAATTACACACCATGGCTTTGTTCTTGCCATTAATTACCTTTTTGAAAATATTTTATTACATTCTAGTAGAAAAAGATTTCTCTCAGGTAGCAGAGCAAATAAATATTGTAAGATCTATAGTGTGACCAACATATTCTGTCTTCAATAAATTTGAAATAAAAAAGACATGAAAAGGCATGAAGACAAAAGTTCAAGGTTTAGGGATTAAATCGTGTATGGCTGCCAATTACAGAAATTGACAGTGACATTTTGTTGCTTGACACTACTTTATAGATTGTGCTAGAAAATGTAGTGGTCAAATTTTAATGTTTTTATGATTGTCATGCTCTGATGACTGTGAGAATGAGAATCACAATCTCCAACTACAGGACAGGAGCCACAATTGACAAGGGTTCTATTTTATCCCTGCACTCTGAAATTCATTGCCACCTTTGCAGCAAGACCACTCTACCTATGGGTTGCTCCCAGTCAGTGACTGAGCACAACAAGATACTTAGAGCTGCCCCTGGGAGATGAGGGATTCCTTTGACACATGACTGGCTCAAGACCCCCAAACAGCCTTGCCAAACCTTCTTAGACATTGCAGCAATCCGGAATGCTTCCACCCAGCATTCCTTCTCTCTTCCCTCTCTCCTTCACTCATGGTGGACATCCATTGTGCTCTGACAGCTCTCCCAGCCCTACCCAGATCCGCCCCCCATTCTCTCTCATGGGCATTTTGCACATTTAATTCTGTTTTGGCATTTGCTTCTCCGAGGGCCCAGACGAAAACACATATGATCAAGGGTATAGTTTTCAAGTTAGCATGTCTAAATGACTTTAAACCAAACTACATTCTATATCTATCTCTGATAATATTTTTGTAGTATCTGATAATTACAAAAGTAACACGTGTTCATTAGACAAAATATAGAAAACATGTAAGCCTTGCACTTTTTTATGCCAATGTTTTTTATGATCTTGAGTATTCAATAATGGTGGAAATTTATTTGTGTCACAGAAACCTGTCTTACCCTGGCATGTCTTGGGAACCACATTTAAAAGTCAGTTTTCATAAATTATTGGTAAAATAAACTCATACATCTACGCTATGCAACTGTGCAATATAAACATACTGTTACGTTTCTTTTTTATTTTTTTTTGCACACGAAACAATAAACATTTTCTAAAAGTACATACGAACAAAAAGATGCATATCAAACATATTAGGAAGGTTGCACATGGGAAGACGAGGAATAGAAATGGGGGGTGGGAATTAAAGAAAATAAATGAGAGAAGGACTTTGTATGGATCAATGATAATAACTCAATCCTCTATTTGACAAAGAAGAAGGAGAAGGAAGAGGAAGAAAAAGAAAGTGGGATAAAGGATCAGAAAGAGAGGAAAATAGAAAAAATTAGAGTATGACTCTAGGGTAGACCTGTTTTGTTGTCGCTTGGTTCGTTGGTTGGTTTGACAGTTGTATGTTTCACCATGTTGGCCAGGCTGGTCTCGAGCTCCTAGGCTCAAGCGATCAACCCGCCTCAGCCTCCCAGAGTACTGGGACTACAGGCGTGAGCCACCACATCCAGCCCCCACATTGCTTCTGGCCTCTGTGGTAGACCTCCCAGACGGGGCGGCCGGGCAGAGGCGCTCCCCACATCCCAGACGGGGCGGCCAGGCAGAGGTGCTCCTCACTTCCCAGACGGGGCGGCCGGGCAGAGACGCTCCTCACTTCCTAGATGGGGTGGCGGCCGGGCAGAGGCGCTCCTCACTTCCCAGACGATGGGCGGCCGGGCAGAGGAGCTCCTCATAACCCAGACGATGGGCTGCCAGGCAGAGACGCTCCCCACCTCCCAGACGGGGCGGCGGCCGGGCAGAGGCTGCAATCCCAGCACCCTGGGAGGCCAAGGCAGGCGGCTGGGAGGCGGAGGCTGCAGCGAGCCAAGACCACGCCACCGCACTCCAGCCCGGGCAACACCGAGCACCGAATGAGCGAGCCTCCGTCTGCAGTCCCAGCACCTCGGGAGGCCGAGGCGGGCAGAGCACTGGAGGTCAGGAGCTGGAGACCAGCCTGGCCGATATGGCGAAACCGCGCCTCCAGCCAAAGGAGAAAAACCAGGGAGGGGTGGTGGCGCGCGGCGGCAATCCCAGGCAGCCCGCAGGCCATGGCAGGAGAATCACGGGAGCCAGACGCAGGGAGCCGAGTTTACTCCAGCCTGGGCCACAGAGGGAAGAAAAGAAAGAAGAAAGCAAGGAGGAAGGAAGGAAGGAAGGAAGGAGGGAAGGAGGGAAGGAGGGAATGAGGGAAGGAGGGAAGGAGGGAGGGAGAGAGGGAGGAAGGCACGTTTCTTTACATGGAGAAATTTTCATGCTGCCTTACTAAATTTAAACACTAAAACAGAAAGCAAGCCCGGGAGGATTCGCACCAAAATGCTAACTTTGACATTTTGAGTAGCTACTTTGAGATTTGGGGTGTTTTTGTTTTATTTTCTTGCTTATCTCTGTTGTTTGAATAATAAAGGCAGATATTTCATTGCTATCCTAGGCTTAAGCATCTTCTTTAGGGTAGTTTAAAGTAGATACTCTTATCTTGGGTGCTTCATTCATCTGGAGAACATGGCATGCTTCCTTACCAGTTAAGTCACAAAGTTGACGATTAACTGATATTGTTGGTTGACATGTCTTTGACTATGATGTAGTACATATTTCAGGGAACAATGCTTTTCAAAAGTATTTTCCATTAGAAAATATCGTTAGTATTAGCATATATCAGACTATAACAAGAAACAGAAATTTTGTTATCCCATTGCTCTTTTTATGAGGCTAAATAAGTAGTCCCCCTAGCAGCCCAGATTTATGTTACCAAAAAATCAGTACACTTTGGTTTGTCAAATTAAAATTCAGAAGACTCGAGGGCCCAGATCTGTCTCTAAGTAAGTGCGAGAAGTCAGACGAACTTTAACACAGTCTTTCTCCAACAAGTGAGATTATGACTTCTGAGGTCTTATTCAACTGTTTCATTCCATGATTCCAAATAACCATTTTTGCTTTTTGAATTGGTGATAATAGCAGGTAGAAACTTGTGTTAAAAATGGGCCCTTTGGCTGGGTGTGGTGGCTCATGCCTGTAATCCCAGCACCTTGGGAGGCCAAGGTGGGTGGATCACAAGATCAGGAGTTCAAGACCAGCCTGGCCAATATGGTGAAACTCTGTCTCTACTAAAAATACAAAACTTAGCTGGGCATGGTGGTGCATTCCTGCAATCCCAGCTACTCGGCAGGCTGAGGCAGGAGAATTGCTTGAACAGGGACCTGGGAGGCAGAGGTTGCAGTGAGCCAAGATTGTGCCACTGTACTCCAGCCTGGGCTACAGAGTGAGAGTCTGTCTCAAAAAAAAAAAAGTGCCCTTCTTTTTCACTCAGGGACTGGTTCCCCCAACAGGAAACACCTTCAAGCTAGTACAAGTCCAGGGGTTTTGTTGTAAGAATAGGATAATCTTATAGGTATCCAAGGAAAGAAACCAAATGTATGGTCAGTCTGCATTGGTTTAGAACTGGAAAGTAAGAGCTAAGACTATTTCTGTAAGTTCTCATGTATCTTAAAAGGAGGCAAGGCAGAGAAGATCTATTGGCAGCTCTGCTATTAATTCTTTGGTTTCTCTAGTTAACCAGTTACATTATTATTAAGTAATAATAATAATTATTAAGTGATTATTATTAAGTGTGATTTATATTATTATTATTAAGTGTGACTATTATTATTATTAAGTGTGAGTCATTAAAAAATAGAGGAGGTTGCATAGGCATTTCCGGCAGTTAAGAAATCAGTCATCTATCCATCCATCCATTTAGCTATATACTTTGAGATGCTCAAATCACTCATTTTCCCAGCTGCCAGGAGTGTTGGAAGTGCTGAGAATGTTGTTAGCTGTTGGCTCACAGATGACGGGAGGCAGCTTGCCCAAGGTGGTCACCAGTTCCAACTTTAAATAACAAAATATGGGGAGGGAGAAACAATCTTAGGGGTTGAAAGTCAGCATTTCCACACACCGATGGTCCAAGCATTCTGGGGCATAACTGACAACATGATGAATAATTTTCCTTGCTGAGCATACTCCTTGGCCCAACAATGCTATTTAAACAAACTTGTCCCAAGGCACTGATGAAGGATGTGCACAGATGTTTGGCTATTGAGATGTTTATTCAGTATGGTCAGTGAAGAAATAAACTAAGTATCCAAGAGCAAAGGGTTTGTTGAGTAATGCCTACTATGGAATATAACACAGCTGTTAGAAATGAGGTGGTATCCGCTTTCTTGACATGAAAACTGATCTCAATAAGGACTGAGAGAAGGAGGCAGGTTATGAAACACATGTATAGTGGCTCCTAATTTTATTTGTTCAAATCATTTTATAAGTGTGTAAGAAACACTTGGAGAATTATATGTCACAATACTAATAGTGATTACCTCTGTGTAGTGGTGAGTGGGGTTAGATAGGATTTTAATTCCTCTTGACATTGTGCATTTATTGAATGCTTTATAGAGAATACATGCTTACTGTGTTAGCAAAAGGCCAATACATTTTTTTTTTTTGAGATGGAGTTTCGCTCATGTTGCCCAGGCTGGAGTGCAATGGCGTGATCTCGGCTCACTGCAACCTCCGCCTCTTGGGTTCAAGTGATTCTCCTGCCTCAGCCCTCCAAGTAGCTGGGATTAGAGGTGCCCACCACCACACCCAGCTAATTTTGTATTTTTGGTAGAGACGGGGTTTCTCCATGTTGGTCAGGCTGGTCTCGAACTCCTGACCTCAGGTGAGCTGCCTGCCTCGGCCTCCCAAAGTGCTGGGATTATAGGTGTGAGCTACCGCGCCTGGCTGGCCATTCTTATACTTTTCAAATTAATCCTCAGTGTGGATGTCCTGGGAAGTGAGATGAGCGACACGCCTCTCTTGTGGGTGTAAAATACTTGAGAGTTTGCCGACTAATTAGTACCTGAGTCCTAATGGGACAAAGTCACTTTCTGGTGCTGCTCAAGACGGTGTTGACAAGAAGCATCATGATGATGAAATCAAAGAATATCTACCATGGCAGGGTAACCAGGAAACAGGAATCCAGACACTTCTGTCTCTCTTTTATTTATTTTTCTTTGTTATTATTTTAGTTTTTAGAGTTTCTAGCTAAAAACAGAGCAGAAGTCTTTGTAAAACACACACACACACATACACACACAAACACATTATAATTTTCCATATGCTACTTCTCTAGATTTTTCAAAAATCCCCTCATCACAAAAATCCTTCTGCAGACCGTAAACACATGAAGATCTTTTAAACATTCATTCCACTAGCTTTCCTCCTTAGAAGCAGTATATTTTCGATCACATTTTAAAACACTAACATTGTAACAACAGAATTCAAACGGAAATAAAACATATTGTAAAAAGATAGGTGTTTTGTCTGAAATAATGGTGTTTATTTTACAATGCATATAATTAGGTCAAATTGTAAAAAGCATTTTTTTCCCCACACAAGAGATTTCATAAAGTATGCACACAGGTTACCCTGAATGCAATAAGCCTTTTCCACCTACCACTTGTGGTGGCTTAAAAAGAAAAACAAGCATAGTATTAAGACAAATGCTGCAAGATGTGTCTATGAAGAGTACTGCAGTGAGTTGTTAGGGCAAGGGGCACATGGCCTTACAAAGGCTGTCCCAGGGAATGCCCGGCCTCATCCTCTGA
>NW_026654582.1:0-8579 GCF_009828535.3 Hylobates moloch
CCTTTGATATAAAATACCTATTTTAAGTAGCCATTTTGAAGTGACAGCGTAAGTGTGAACAATTCAGTAGCTATTTGAAATATTTTGTTTTCCATTTTGGATTATCATACAATTGTATATAATTCTACTTAAAATAAGCATAAACAGTTCAATAAAGAGATTCTTATTTATTGGGAAAAAATTTCCGTGATTGTTGATTGACTAAAAAGCCAAAAATTCTGTGAATGTTTAAGTATGACTTTTGACACTTGTTTAGGAAGGAAGAATGGTTTTAATTGAACTCTGTAAATTTTCTACGAAGAAGATAGTTCCTGCTATTTGGAATATAAATTAAAATTGTGGGATTAGGTAAAGGTTCACTGTAGGACTTTTATAAACAAAGTTCCTTGGACCTTAAAATGTATTCATTAATAATTAACAATACATTTCCAACTTTGTAGGCTGCGTTAAAAAATACATTAACTTGTATTTGTAAATTTAAGGCATGGTATTTCTCTGTATAGATATAGACTGTGTGGACATTATCTTTAGTTCTGTTTTTATGTTATAGGTTTAATGTAAATCATCAGGTTAAATGGTTTTTTTTTTTTTTTTTGAGACGGAGTCTCGCTCTGTCACCCAGGCTGGAGTGCAGTGGTGTGATCTCAGCTCACTGCAAGCTCTGCCTCCCGGGTTCACACCATTCTCCTGCTTCAACCTCCCGAGTAGCCAAGACTACAGGCGCGTGCCACCGCACCCAGTTAATTTTTTGTATTTTTAGTAGAGACGGGGTTTCAACATGTTGGCCAGGATGGTCTCAATCTCTTGACCTTGTGATGCGTCCGCCTCGACCTCCCGAAGTACTGGGATTACAGGCATGAGCCACCATGCCTGGCCGATAGTATAAATGTTTTTAAGAACTATAATGCATACTTTAGTAACCTTCAGTAAAGACTTCCAGGGAAGACCACTCGTGTATTTTGGCCTTGATTTGTACTTGATTTTGGCATTACTTGTACTTTTAGGTAGTGACAGAAATAATTTAATTATAATTTAATAAAAATTCTAAAATTCTATTTGGTTAGAAGGTAACAAGGATTGGAGTTATTTATGACTTTTAATTCAAGAATATTTGTGATATTTATTTAATACAGATTTTAGTATATTTAATAGATTTTAGTATATTGACTTAATCACTAAATAGAACTTCAGAAAAGATTTTATTTGGAAATTCAGTACAAATCTCTAAGAATGACGTTCACACTTACGCTGTCACTTCAAAATGGCTACTTAAAATAGGTATTTTATATCAAAGGAAAGATAAATTACAACATTATTAGATAAACAAAAGTGGTTAAAAAACTGTTACTTCTAAGGAATTTGAGGTATTTTTATGATTTCTGCCTCACCAATCATTAAGAATGACAAAGATACTGTTGCTAATCTGTCTGATTTCAGTAGGGATAAAGAGTTAGGGGAGGGTGATACCAAACACAAAGCTGTAAGCAGATTTGAAATTTAAGAAAGATGTCTTTTGAAAATTTTGTCTGTAGTGGTTTCTACATTTTTTTTTTCAGGAAAATGCTCTCTGTCTAAAAGATTACCTAATGAACTGGAGATAAATCTTTCTGTTATGGCCATTGGAATCTTTACTAAATTTACTTATTTATTTATTTATTTAGAGACAGAGTCTCACTCTCACCTGGGCTGGAGTGCAGTGGCATGATATCAGCTCACTGCAACCTCTGCCTCCCGGGTTCAAGTGATTCTCCTACCTAAGCCTCCCGAGTAGCTGAGACCACAGGCATGCACCACTACACTCAGCTAATTTTTGTATTTTTAGTAGAGATGGGGTTTCACCATGTTGGTTGGCCAGGATGGTCTCAATCTCTTGACCTTGTGATCCGCCTGCCTCAGCCTCCCAAAGTGCTGGGATTACAGGTGTGAGCCACTGTGCCTGGCCAATCTTTACTAAATTTATTTTGAGGGAACTATATTCAAGTCATATATTTGAAAATTCAACTATTTCTAAGAGATTAATGGCTTATTAATCAACAGGGTCAAGTCTAGTAGCAATGTTAATTTAACTAGTGTATTGCTGTTAGTAACTTTATGTACACATTTTCTCTTTTACTTTAGCTGTTAAGCAGAAATACAAGATTGCATCAGAAAAATGACATACTTGTTATTTTCTTAGTTTTGTAAACTTATGTAAGAGGTCAAAGGGAGAGTTGCAGAGAGGATAAGAGTAGAGAAAAACGGTGGTACAGATAATAAAGATATTTTAAAAATGAAATACATTAAGGTTGGTGTAAGGATCAAAATAATAATAAATCAGGAAGGGGAGTTTTTTACATTAGATTACCACTAATCTAAATAGATATGAGTGACTCATGCCTATAATCCCAGCACTTTGGGAGGCTGAGGCTGAGTCTGGCAAATCACTTGGGCTCAGGAATTAGAGAACAGCTTGGGCAACATAGTGGAACCCCATCTCTACTGAAAATACAAAAATTAGCAGGGTGTGGTGGCTCACACTTGTAATCCCAGCTGCTTGGGCGGCTGAAGCTGGAGAATTGCATGAACCTGGGAGGCAGAGATTGGAGTTAGATCATGCTACTGCACTCTACCATGGGTGACAGAGCCCGGAGACTTTGTCTCCAGGTAGATAGGTAGGTAGGGAGGATAGGTAGGGAGGGTAGGTAAGTAGATAGATAGATAGGATTACAAAGTACTTAGCATCCACTTCCTGTATTGCTTTTTAAATTTGTGGCAGTGTTATTGATAAGAATCAATGTAGATAATGTGATTTGGGATTTATAGTTACCATATAAACAGAAGTTAATGCAACATATCATGGGTTACTTCTTATGTTGAAGTTAGAAAGATTAAGCAGGATATACATGTTTTACACCAGAAAATCTGAGTTAACAGATTCTGCCTCCGTGCTGGATAATTTCAAATTCCTTGAAAGTGCAGCTGCAGATTTCAGTGATGAAGATGAAGATGATGACGTTGATGGAAGAGAGAAAAGCGTCATTGATACTTCAGCAGTGAGTTAGATAACTCATACGATATAAATGTTTTCAGGGACTATCATGCATACTATATAATGCATAAAAGAATCTATGTTCTTTAATCTTAACCCCTAGCTTTTTCTTTTGCATGAATTTGGAGACATTTATGAGAGTTTATAATATTGATTTCAAGTTGGGAATATTTTTAATATAGTAGCTTTCTCTTGAAATTCCTCACTGTTTGACTTTTTGTTCATTCATTGAACAGGACAAGTTTTCTATGGGGCAGATGAATATAGTAAATATTGTGTGTTATAACAATGCAGGGTTATTGGTTGTTACAAGAGAATAGAATTGGCAGACACATCATGGTGCCTGATGGCAACTAGCATCAGCTCTAATATATGCAGTTTTTGTCTCTCTTGTCAGGATTGTTTGGGTAGGCAAACTTTCAGAACTCTTCCATTAGATTTCTTCAAAATTGTTTAGGGTTCTTCTCAAGTTTTGTTCATATGTTTATAAGCTTATTGACTTTCCCATGGCAGTTTCTTGGAATGAGAGATGTCTGAAAGTAGCCACTTCTTTCTCTTCCCTTCTCCATTTTTTTCTCTTCTTCCCTCTTCCCCCTTTTCCTCTCTCTCTCTGCTTTTCTCCCCTCTTCCCCTTCTCCCTTCTCTCTCCTTCCTTCTTCCTCCTACTCCTTTTCCTTTTTTAAGTAAGATATGAGGACATGTTTTGCTTTGTCTAGGAAAATGTTTGCATTTTCTCTTTCACATTAATTTATGAATAGAGAGGAAGAAAGTAAAGTAATATAAAGCAGATTGGACCTAAAAGACTTGGGTTTAAGCTCCAGTTCTGCCACTATTTGTGTTTCTTAATGCTTCAGGCTTAGTTTTTTCATTCATAAAATGAGGATTGTTATAAATAGCCATCTTAACCATGGAGGATTTTGTAAGGAACAAAGAGACACTATGTGCAAAAATGATCTGTTTAACTATAAAGTGCTTTCTAAGTGTAAACTCTGTGTGTTTTATGCCTTCTGCTTCTTGGGCTCCATCAGAGACTCAAATTATTACTGCCAGATTATTGTTTTCCATCACCACTATTCAGTAATACTCTACTGCTAAAGCCCTGCCATGGAAATTATTTGAAATTCAAGTAGTAACTTCCAATTTTTCTTATCCAAACAAGTAGTAATAGCATGTGTCTTAATTTACCATAGTAAAAGGAAAAGCCTAAATTTCTATGATACTTTTTCTGTGTCCTGATCATCTGGAAATTGTGTAGTCCTTTGTGATTTCTGTGGGATGCTGGCATTGAGATATTATTTTTCCATCAAAATACTTTATTCATAGCTCAGTATTAAATAATGCCTTGAATCATGATGCTATATGTTTCTGTTAGTGATATCAATTTAAATTATAAACTAATTATTAAAACTATTACATATGATCTTACTAGAAATTCCTAAACCATAGACTGTTGTCTTTGTAAGCAAACAACATAATAAATATACTGTCTTCTAATTAGTGCAGATCATAGCAGTTCTGTGCTGCATGCAGTGGCTTGTGCCTGTAACCCCAGCTACTCAGGAGGCTGAAGTGGGAGGATCACTTGAGGCCAGGAGTTTGGGACCAGCCTAGGCAACATAGCAAGACCCCATATCTAAAAAAAATTTTTTTTTTAATTAGCCATGTGTGGTGGCACACACCTGTAGTTCCAACTGCATGGGAGGCTGAGGAAGGAGGATCACTTGAGCCCAGGAATTTGATGTTGCAGTGAGCCATGATCATGCCACTGCACTCAAAATTTTTTTTTAGTTTTGGCTGGGCACGGTGGCTCACACCTGTAATCCCAGCACTTTGGGAGGCCGAGACAGATGGATCACTAGGTCGGGAGATCGAGACCATCCTGGCTAACACGGTGAAACCCCATCTCTACTAAAAATCCAAAAAAAATTAGCTGGGCCTGGTGGCGAGTGCCTGTAGTCCCAGCTACTCGGGAGGCTGAAGCAGGAGAATGGCATGAACCCAGGCGGCAGAGCTTGCAGTGAGCCAGGATAATGCCACTGCACTCCAGCCTGAGTGACAGAGCGAGACTCTGTCTCAAAAAAAAAAAAAATTTTTTTTTTTTTAGTTTTTTTGGAAAAAAATATTTCTAAGCAAATCACTGGTTTTAACAGTTTTGCTTATTTTTTACATTATATTACATTAATTTTCACAGCTTTACTCAAATAGCTATATGCCAAAAAGGGCTTTAACAACTTAATTCTGTGTAGCAGTGAATAAGCATAACTTATTGCATTCTATAGGGAAAGCTGAAAGTTATCCTATTAAAATGTCAAGTTGAACAAGTTTTAAAAATGTTATTTTATTTCTTTTCTTTTTTTTTTTTTGAGACGGAGTTTCACTCTTGTTGCTCAGGCTGGAGAGCAATGGTGCAATCTCGGCTGACTGCAACCTCCACCTCCTGGGTTCAAGCAATTCTCCTGTCTCAGCCTCCCGAGTAGCTGGGATTACAAGCATGCACCACCACACCCGGCTAATGTTGTATTTTTAGTAAAGACAGGTTTCTCCAT
The DNA here is from genome assembly GCF_009828535.3 of Hylobates moloch. Taxonomy (NCBI): domain Eukaryota; kingdom Metazoa; phylum Chordata; class Mammalia; order Primates; family Hylobatidae; genus Hylobates; species Hylobates moloch. Next base: position 5,575 of record NW_026654582.1, read on the forward strand.
GTTGGTCCGGCTGGTCTCGAACTCCTGACCTCAGGTGATCCACCTGCCTTGGCCTCCCAAAGGGCAGGGATTGCAGGTATGAGTCACTGCACTTGGCCCGTATTTTTCTTTGCCGTCATTATTATCAGTATTCCCGTCATTACCAGTTAAGTGTAATAACAACCCCGAGATTATACATGCATGTAAAAAGTGATCAGTTTCAAACTGTGTGAAGCCTAACATCTGCAGCAGCATTTAGTCTCCACATTCAGGAACTTTAGGAGGAAAAAGAATGGAACTAAGAGCTATTAACTATTTTTTTAGCCACAGTATAAAGAATCTCACGTCTATTTGTGTCGTGGCCCTCCTAATGGTTTTTGAAGTGACACTTTATTCATTTTTCTAATCTACTTAGGCATCCTGTGCAACCCATAACTTCTTTGGTTTTCTCTTAATTTCTTAAATTGATTTATAAGCTCATTGAAGGTAGAAGTGGAGTGGAACCTTCTATGTCAGGAAGTAATACATGCTTATTATTACAAACTCTACCCCTTCCTATTCTAATCCTGTTCTCCAGTGGTAAACACAATTCATTTTTCTTCTACACCTAAACATTAAAAGCAGAGGACTTTTGGTTTATTTATTTAAAGTGGGATACTTAGTAAATAGTAATCTGCAATGACAGTAATAAATGTCATTTGCCTTTATTCTTTGTAAGGTTATACTGAGGCAATGAGACTAGAAACAAGTTTTTCCCCCCAAGATTTGGTTTTATTACTTAATACCATATTTAATGTTGAAAATACATTCATACTTGCAATTTGAGGTTCCACATGCTTCTTATGGATTTTGCCTGCTCTTTTTGTCAGGCAGTGAGAACAAGGACTCTGTAAGATGTTGGTGATGGTCCCTCTAAATTACAGCTGGCAACTCATCAGAGTCTAGAAAATGGAGGGATTAAGCCTCTAGGGTAAAAGAAGTTAGATTAGGCAATATATTTATGTGTGGAACTCTGAGAATTGGGGTGTCCTGTTGGCATAACTCTTCAGATACACCTTTTTTTTTTTTTTTGAGATGGAGTTTCGCACTGTCGCCCAGGCTGGAGTGCAGTGGCGCGATCTCGGCTCACTGCAAGCTCCACCTCCTGGGTTCACACCATTCTCTTGCCTCAGCCTCCCGAGTAGCTGGGACTACAAGTGCCCACCACCACGCCTGGCTGATTTTTTTTTTTTTGTATTTTTAGTAGAGACGGGGTTTTTACCATGTTAGGCAGAATGGTCTCCACCTCCTGACCTCATGATCCACCCATCTCGGCCTCCCAAAGTGCTGGGATTACAGGCGTGAGCCACCGTGCCTGGCCCAGATATAACTTTCTACCTTAGTCTGGCTACCTAGGGAAAATTAGAATAGATTATTAGAATATGGTTTGTATTTATAAAAGCATACACATTCAGCACGGGTTTTCTCTTCCCAGTCTGCCACACGGATCTTGCTTTTTTTGTTTATCTAATAGATTTGCTAGATGTTAGAGTGGGAGGTGCTGTAAGCATAGAAGTATTTCTTGATTTTAGGAAAATATCCCAAATAGTTAAACAAATTATTGTAGCATCATTAAATAATCCTTTGATTTCTCCTATCCAGTTGTGTTTTTGTTTGTTTGTTTGTTTGTTTTTTGTTTGTTTTTTGAGATGGAGTCTCGCTCTGTCGCCCAGGCTGGAGTGCAGTGGCGCGATCTCGGCTCACTGCAAGCTCCGCCTCCGGGGTTCACGCCATTCTCCTGCCTCAGCCTCTCGAGTAGCTGGGACTACAGGTGCCCACCACCACGCCCGGCTAATTTTTTGTATTTTTAGTAGAGACGGGGTTTCACCGTGTTAGCCAGGATGGTCTCGATTTCCTGACCTTGTGATCCACCTACCTCAGCCTCCCAAAGTGCTGGGATTACAGGCATGAACCCCCGTGCCCGGCCACTCCTATACACTTTTTATATGTACCAGGACAGTTAAGGCTAGATAGGATTTATCTACGATGCCACCTTTGTTCTGTTGGTAGTGGCTTCTTGGGGTGCTGTGCTGAGAAGGATTTCTGAGGCTGTATCTTGTCTTTGAAGAACAATGCTGTGATTGATGAGTGATACCAATTAACAGCATGGGGACAGGGCCATACAAGTCACGTGTTTGTCATCTCTTGGTGTTTACTTCTCAACTCTCTAGTCTATCCTATTGGTCTGTCTGTAAAACTTTTACAATTTTAAGCCACTCATAGTAGCCCAGCGATAACATTTGATCATATCATGTTATTTCTGTTTTGCATGAAATGAAGAAGCTGAAGTCTAGAGAAACTGAGATATTGAAATTTTATTCAAAGAAAATGCAAAACTAACATCCTAATTTCTTTAGGCCCATGTTGGTAAAGGTGACTGAGACGGAGACAGTTCATAAACAGCTTAGGCATGTAGATCACAAAATTTGTCTCTGCATGTATTCAGCTTAAGTTTTAGCCCTTCAATTGGATTTGTGATTCCAGAGTTATTTCTAAATATAGAAAAATGAACCATAACAGCCTTTATCAATTTGTTGTTAAATCTAAGTTAGATACACTCTGAAAGATCAACATTTTAGGGAAAAAGTTAAATACACGGAGAGCTACTAGAGAAAACTGATGCAAGGTTAAGACAGTAGAAATAATTATGGGAACCTTGTAAATCATCTATCTGTGGTTTCAGTACATGTCTTATATTTCAGTATGTGGTTCTGTTAGTTTACTTAAAACAAACAAGCCATAATACCGTTGAGCAAAGTTTAAATTACTGCTTTAAAATTTATAATGTACATCTTTTTAAAACTATGTGATTTTCATTGAGTTAGGTAGTACAGTTATTTAACACAACAAAGGCACACTTTCTGAAGAATATAATTGAATTTTCTTATTGAGTGGTAAAGGGAAACTATCTCCTTTATTTAATTTAGCATGTTTTTTCAGTAGATTGTTAGGAAAAAAGCATTGCCTGACAGTGGTGAAGATCGAGA
>NW_026654583.1:0-8574 GCF_009828535.3 Hylobates moloch
AATTTACAATTGGAAAAATGATAAATACTCATAACATCTGGGGCTGTGGGGGGTGTGTGTGTGTGTATGTGTGCACGTGTGTGCGCCTGGGAAACATGTCAGTGCTGCAGAGGGGAGCTTGCCGATTCCCATCTTCCTGCAGGATTGTTTGCTATCTGACAGTACGTATTCAGAATGCCCACGACAGCACAGCGCCTCACCTCTGTAAATCCATCCTACAGACAGGAAACCCCTGTACAAAATGAGACCTGGTCGCAAATGTTCGTGACTGCTGTTTCTGGTGGCAGATGCCTGGAAACACTCTACATGCCCACAAGCAGGAGGGATGGTGGCACATTTTGCAGCTACGAAAACCTGACTTGATCTGTATGTATAGGCCAGGGGACAGTCATGAGGGCTATCTGGGATGTGTCACTAAGTGAAAAACAGCAAGTTGCCCAAGAAACGTGAATGAGCACAATTTTAAAAAGAGGCAAATCCAGTGTCTATCTATGTTTATTTGAGCACAAAGAATGATGTCAAATGTATACCTCCAAACTGTTAGCATTGCTTGCTCCAGGGCAAGAGAACTGTTTTACATAGCCCTAAATTGTTACAACCGGTAAGTCTTTTGTGAGACAGAGTCTCACTCCATCATCTAGGCTGTAGCTCAGTGGTGCAATCACGGCTCATTGCAGCCTCGACCTCCTGGGATCAAGTGATCCTCCCATCTCAGCCTCTTGAGTATCTGGGGCTACAGGAGCGTCCCACTGTGTCTGGCTAATTTTTTGTGTATATATATATATATTTTTAATAGAGACAGGGTTTCACCATGTTGCTGAATTCCTGGGCTCAAGCTATCTGCCTGCCTCAGCCTCCTAAAGTGCTGGGATTATAGGAAAGAGCCATCATGCCTGGCCCTTCTTTTATTTTTTTATCCTGGCAAAAGACACATAACATTATCCTTAGTGACATTTAGTACATTCACAATGTTGTGCAACCATCACACTATTTCCAGAACATTTTCATCATTTCAAAAAGAAATCCCATACCCCTTTGCATTCACCCCAGACACCTCCCTCCAGCCCTAGATGACCACCAATCAACTTTCTGTCTATACATTTGAATATTCTGAATATTTCATATAAATCAGATCATACAATATGTAGCCTCCCCCCCTTTTTTTTTTGAAACAGAGTCTCACTCTGTCATCCAGGCTGGAGTGCAGAGGCATGATCTCAGCTCACTGCAACCTCTGCCTCTCAAGTTCAAGGGATTCTCCAGCCTCAGCCTCCTGAATAGCTGGGACTACAGGCACGTGCCACTATGCCCAGCTAATTTTTGTATTTTTAGTAGAGACCAGGTTTCATCATCTTGGCCAGGCTGGTCTTGAACTCCTGACTTCAGAGGATCCACCCACTTTGGCCTTCCAAAGTCCTGGGACTACAGGCGTGAGCCACTGTGCCCAGGCACATGTAGCCTTTTGGACCTGGTTTTTAGCATAGCGTTTTTGAGGTTCACCCATGTTGTTGTATGTCTTAGTACTTCATTCTTTTTTTATGGCTGAATGACATTCCATTGCATGAATACATCATGTTTTGTTTATCCATTTATTAGCTGATAGATATTTGGGTTGCTTCCACCTTTTGGCTATCGTGAATAGTTCTGCTACTAGCATTGGTGTATAAGGATTTGTTTGAATTCCTGCATTCAAGTTTTGGGTGTACATTGGGGGGGAATTGCTGGGTCATATGGTAATTCTGTGTTTAACAGCATGTCTTACCTTTGTAATTTATCAGGCTGTGGAGGCTCATGCCTGTAATCTCAACACTTTGGGAAGCTGAGGTGGGAAGATTGCTTGAGCCCAGGAGTTCGAGACCAGCCTGTGCAACATAGTGAGACCCCATCTCTACAAAAAAATATAAAAAATTAGCTGGTGGCATGCACCTGTAGTTCCAACTACTCAGGAAGCTGAGGCAAGAGGATGGTTTGAGCTGGGGATGTCGAGGCTGTAGTGAGTGGTGATCACAGCACTGCCCTCCAGCCTAGGTGACGGAGTGAGACCCTGTATTAAAAAATAATAACCAATATAAAAAAAGGAAGGAAAAGAGAAAACGCTCCCCCCCACCACGCCAGGCTGTCTAGAGGTGGAGAATTACGACAATCATGTGTTGAGTATTTTCCAGGCACCCTGCACGCGTGATCTCATTTGGTCTTTTCAGAGACCCTGGAAGGCGGACATTCTCAATCAGTATCACAGTCGCAAGTGGTCTTTGTTAAAACACAAATTGCTGGGCCCCACCTCCCAAGGATGCGAGACTCAGTGTTTGGGACAGGGCCTGAGACTCTGCATTTCTGACAAAATCCCTGGGAAGATGGTGTTGAGCAGCACTGAGCACGTTCTCTTTCATGCCCATTTGTCACGGAGAAAATGGAGGCTCAGAGAAGGTTAGCAACTTGCCCAGCAACGCAGCAGCTAGGTGGCAGAGTGAGGATGCCTGCCCCTCTGCCGTAGTTCCGAGTGCCTGTCGGGATGAAGCTGAATGTGACTGTTCTGAGTGGCAAAAGTAGAGCTTCCACCACCTTTGGGAGGCAGGTGGGGGAGTATTTTGGTTCTGGAGTCAGCTTGACCGGGAGGCCTTCCTGGAGGCTACGACCTTGGTTACTCCTCCAACTCTCCTCTTTCCCTACTTGTAAAAGGCAGAAAATTCCAGCACTCATTCTCAAAGCATCGACGGCCCTGCCAGGCCAGAGTCCAGCTGGGACAGGCACATTGGACTGAGCACGGCCAGGCAGTGCAGAGGGCAGGATGGACGGGCAGGTATGCACAGCCCATGGACACTTCCTCCTGGGCTGCACCCCAGCCCCAGCGGCCCACAGGACACACCCTAGAGGTCCTGAGCCCTTTCATCCCCTCTGTCTTGGATTCACGAACAAAATCCTCCCCGGGCCGGCCCGGGTCGGCTCCCGCTAGGTGGCGCTGTTGAACGCAGTTGACGCAGGTGCGCGGCCACGGCGGCCTGTAGGTGTCACTGCGAGACCGCAGATCAACTCCCCGAGTGGCGCCTCGCGCGGATCCAGGCGGGCTGTCCACTGCGTCCATCCGCCACCATCCGAATTGCAGATCCTGTTGCATTCCCCAATTTTCTCCTTTCCCGTTAGGCCGTTATACACCAAAGATTTTCCACTCTTGGCACTTTTGTGCTCTGTTGATCTTTGGAAAGTAGACAATGTTTTGAAAAATATGTAACCACGTGGATATTATTTTCACATGCCATTCATTGTGTAAGAATTTAGAGAGAAACACGGTCCTCCAGTCCAAAGAATCTTCCCCGGTGGGGGCAGGGGCGGGTGGCTTACGAACTATGTTTTTAGGGTCAGGGATAAGAGCTAGCCAGCTTTACAGATAAATTCCATTTTTTAAAACTTGTCCTCCTAAAGGGAAGAAAAGTCTAGGACCTTCCTTTCAATCCTAGTGAACATGTTAATTAATATTCATCCAGGAGGGGCTGCAACAAGAAAAGCAAGAAGGAATTAGGCTAACCTAGGTATTTCCAAGCCCAAGATCCTCAACAACATTCTCCCCAAGCAAGGTACCAGTCATGTGTTGCCTAAAAGGGGTGCATTCCGAGAAATGTGTCCTTGGGTGATTTTGCCATTATGCAAACATCATAGGGAGTACTTACACAAACTAGATGGCAGAGCCCACACACACCTAGGATATGGGGTATAGCCAATTGCTCCCACACCAGGTTACTTAACCTGTGCAGCATGCTGCTGCATTGAATGCTGTAGGCCAGGGATCTTGTTCTGTGACCTGTTAGGAACCAGGCCACACAGCAGCAGGTGAGCGGCAGGCTAGCAAGGGAAGCTTCATCTGTATTTACAGGCGCTCCCCATTGTGAGCTCTGCCTCCTGTCAGATGAGCGGCAGCATTAGATTCTCATAGGAGCATGAACCCTGTTGTGAACTGCTCATGTGAGGATCTAGGTTGTGTGCTCCTGATGAGAATCTAATGTCCGACGATCTGTCACTGTCTCCCAGCACCCCCAGATGGGACTGTGTAGTTGCAGGAAAACAAGCTCAGGGCTCCCACTGATTCTACATGATGGTGAGCTGTGTAATTATTTCATTATATATAACAATGTAATAATAATAGAAATAAAGGCACAATAAATGTAATGCGTTTGAATGATCCTGAAACCATCACTCCTCTCTGGTCCGTGGAAAAATTGACTTCCACGAAATGGGTCCCTGGTGCCAAAAATATTGGGGACCGCTGCTGTAGGTAGTTGTAACACAATGGTAAGTGTTTGTATATCTAAACATAGAAAAGGTACAGTAAAACTACAATATAAAAGATACAGAATGGTGCACCTGTGTAGGGCACATACATGAATGGAGTTTGCAGTACTGGGCACTGATCTGGGTGAGTCAGTGAGAGGGCGGTGAGTGAATGTGAAGACTGAAGATATCACCGTACACTACTGTAGACTTTATCAACACTGCACACTTAGGTGACACTACATTTGTTTAAAAAAGTAATTGCACTACAACAGTATGATGGCTATAGCAACAGAAATCTTTAGCTCCATTATAATCTTATAGGACCACTGTCATATATGTGGTCTCTTGTGGACTGAAAGGTTATAAGGGTATAATCCGTGGCATGCAGGGAAGAGCTGAGACTTAAAATGAGTGAGCACATGTCAGAATTACTATTTTTTACCAAATTATATCATCAAAGAAGTTCACGATTCAGTTCTAACTTTCACCAAACTGTAGTACATTTTTATTTTTATTTTTTTGAGATAGAGTCTTGCTCTGTCACCCAGGCTGGAGTGCAGTGGTGCAATCTCGGCTCACTGCAACCTCCACCTCCCGGGTTCAAGCAATTCTCCTGCCTCAGTCTCCCTAGTAGCTGGGATTACAGGTGCCTGCCACCATGCCCGGCTAATTTTTGTACTTTTAGTAGAGACAAGGTTTCACCATGTTGGCCAGGCTGGTCTCAAACTCATGACCTCAGGTGATCCACCCGCCTCGACCCCTCAATGTACTGGGATTACAGGCATGAGCCACACTCCCTGGCCTGCAGTGTATTTTATACCTTGTTCATCTCACACATGGTTTAATAATTATTTTTAAATAAAGAAAAAATTCATCAGTCCGGTTTTGCCAGTGCTATAAAGTATCGCATTTCAATCTTGTAATGACCCAGTGAGGTATTATTTTTCCCAACCCACAGGTAGAGACAGAGGCTTGCAGAATCAAAACTCCTGGCTTTGAGGAGAAATGGATCCCTGCCCTGTGGTGTGGAGCTGGACTTCACAGGAAGAGACAAATAAGTGCCCTAGAACACAGCGCACAGTCTATCTCACTCCCACGCATTCATTCAGCAAATGAACTGTTGGAGCACTTGTGGGCTAGTCAGCTCCTCTGGGTGCTGGGAAGCTCCCCTGGGGCCATCAGAAAATGGTCTCATTGTTCTCACCACTGCCCTGCACACCTGTGCTGACCTTCCCCCCGCCACCCGCCTTTGGGAGCACAAGGCAATCTGGGTAGGGCTGTTTACAGCTGCCCATCAACAGTCATCTTTTGCAGATCTTAAAACATCCAGCCTGCTTCAAATAAAAGCTGTATTTGCTCTTCGAAAGTGGGCCTTTTCCCTTAGCTCAGGGCCAGGCTGCAGGTGGCTGAGGGACTGGGATATCTCTGCTGGCTTTCCCCTTCCCTCTCCACTTGCCCAGCTCCTCAGGGTGGGCCCGGGATGCAGGAAGAAGGTGGGTGGCCGAAGGGAGGTTGGCTGAGCGGGTATTGAATGTGGCAGTCCCCTGACCATCCAATGCCTTATGTCAGGGGGATCTCAGGCACTTGGCGGGTATTTGGAGACCTCCATTCGGGATGCCCACACTGGTGACTACCACCTAGCCTGGCTTCCGTGTGTCCATTTGGTCCATGACAAAACGGTCCTTGTTCTTGTCCTATGGAATTCCTGAAGCATGGCCCTCTCCCTAGAACCTGCTCAGGAACCCACTCAGCAAACCCCCTGGGTGAGGGTGAGATGGTGGGCTTCCCTGGGATAACCCCAGTCCCTGTGGGGGGGTCTCTGATGGCCTTTGCTTGGCTTTTGGTGGTGGTGGGGAAGGTAAGGAAAAGTACAGAGATTCCTGCAGGATGCCAGCCCTCTCCCAAGAAACCCTCACTCCCTGCACTGAGTTTCTGACCTTCTAGAAAGTAGTGGCTGGCTGGGGGAGGGGAGGGGTGTGGATCTCAGAATGGCTCGATGGGGGAGGGGAAGTGTGTGGGTCTCAGAGTGGCCTCTGGTCTCGCTTGGCAAGTGGGGTTGTCCCAGTAAAGTGCTTCTCTTTGGAGTCACGGATAGTTCTCTGCTGTGGGCTTCAGCTGAAATGCCAGAAAACAGGTGATGTTCCGCTTGATATCTGCAGAGACGGCCCCTGCCCTCACAAAGCTGCTCGAGTGATAGGACAGCTTGAGAGAAGACAGCGCGGCTGGGCTGTGCCCAGAAGGAATCCACAGAGTGACGTGGCCGAGGGTGACTGAAGGGGATTTAGGTGGGCGCAGTGCTGGAGTGGCTGCCCAGAGGAGGTAAGACAACACCGAGACTTGAGGAACAGGGAAAATCTGGCAGGTTTAGAACCTTCCAGAAGCTGTTGACATGAGAGGATGGTTACCAAAGAGAGCTATAGGAGTAAAAGACAGGGTTAGAACAGTGGGCAGAGGCCAGTCAGGCAGTGCCTCAGGGGCTGTGTGGCCAGCTAGTGCCACAGGCTTGCTGCGTAAACAAAACTGAGCATTTCTACTAACAGGCCAGCAGGTCTGCGGGGGCCTGAGGGGGTCCAGGCTGGGTGCAGCTGGACAGCTCTGCTGCAGGCATCTCTCACGGTCCTGGCACCAGCAGGTCGGCCGGGGCACAGGCTCCACAAGCAGGGACGTAGGAAGCATCTTGAGGTGTGGGCGCAGACTTGGGAAGTGGAGACCTAGGAGGCGTCGATGTGGGAGGCATCTTCAGGTGCAGGCGCAGACGTGGGGACGTGGGGTGTGGGGACATGGGAGGCGTCTTCAGGTGTGGGCGCAGATGTGGGGAGCGGGGGAGTGGGAGGCATCTTCAGGGGCGTGTGCAGACCTGTTATGCCATCTCTCCTGGCTGTAGGTGGGAAGACAAGCAAGTCGAGTGGCCAAGCTCAAAGTCAAGGGGCAGGGAGTGATGCCTCCCTCCAATGAGGCCACGGCAAGGGGCAGAGGCAGAGAGGGTAAAGAATTGGAACCGACGTCTTAATCCCACAGAGGCCCTAGAAACGAGCTTGGATTTTGTTCCAGGAGCAGTGGAGAGTGACTGGCGGGCTTAGGAGGGGAACAGTGTGATTTTCTCCATATTTTTAAGGGAATGGTTGGCAGGAGGAAAGAGTGGGGTCATTAGGCCAGTCAGGGGCTAATGCTGCTGTCCAGGTGAGAGTAGTTGGTGGCCAGGCCAGAGGGACTGTCAGGGGAGATGGAGCCGAGGGGGCAGACCCTAGAAAAATGGGTATGGGGTTGGAGCAAAGTGGGGATCCCAGCAGGCACCCCGCTCTGTGGATGGAATGACCGAGAGAATGGTGGTTCGTTTACCCAGAAGGAGACCCTGGGGATGGGGAAGACCTATGGTGGAGTTCAAGGGCTCTGTGTAAGTCACTGCAGAGGTTGAATGGACTCAAAGTTCCACATGGCTGGGGAGGCCTCAGAGTCATGGCTGAAGGCTAATTAGGAGCAAAGTCACATTTTACATGGCGGCAGGCAAGGGAGCATGTACATGGGAACTCCCCTTTATAAAACCATCAGATATTGTGAGACTTACTACCACGAGAGCAGCACGGGAAAGATCCACCCCCACGATTCAATCACCTCCCACTGGGTCCCTCCCACAACACGTGGGAATTATGGGAGCTACAATTCAAGGTGAGATTTGGGTGGGGACACAGCAAAACCATATCACCTGCATCTTCTCAGATCAGGGCCTTCTCCCACTAAACGCACTCTATCGAGTTAATAGGAACTCCCGTAGAACACCCATATTGGTGTCTTATGGCCGCTGTCCCAAATCACCAGAGATTTAGTGGCTTAAAACAGCATGAATGTGTCATCTGACAGTTTTGAGGGTCAGAAGCTCGAAATGAATCTCCCTGGGCTAAACCCTGCAGAGCTAGTTCCTGGGAGGCTCTAGGGGGAACCTATTTCCTGGCCTTTGCTGGTGGTGTCTAGAAGCAGCCCCGTTTCTGGGCTCGGTCCAGCCCCTTCTTCCACTGTCAAAGTCAGCAGCCTCATACCAATCTGACTTTGTTTCTGGTACCACCTCTTCTCACCTCCATGAATTTCCCTTGATTAGATTGGGCAAGGATCATCTCCCCAGCTCCAGGTCCTTCGTCACTCCTGCAAAGTCCCCTATGCAGCACCAGGTAGAGTGTTCGCACATTCCAGGGGTTAGGACGCAGGCTTCTTTGAGGGGCCACTTTTAGCCTTCCACAGAATCCACTAACTGGTCTGGAGTCAACTCTCCCCAGGTCTCTTCAAATGCCTGGGAAGCCAGCTGTTTCAAACTGG
>NW_026654584.1:0-8573 GCF_009828535.3 Hylobates moloch
AATTTACAATTGGAAAAATGATAAATACTCATAACATCTGGGGCTGTGGGGGGTGTGTGTGTGTGTATGTGTGCACGTGTGTGCGCCTGGGAAACATGTCAGTGCTGCAGAGGGGAGCTTGCCGATTCCCATCTTCCTGCAGGATTGTTTGCTATCTGACAGTACGTATTCAGAATGCCCACGACAGCACAGTGCCTCACCTCTGTAAATCCATCCTACAGACAGGAAACCCCTGTACAAAATGAGACCTGGTCGCAAATGTTCGTGACTGCTGTTTCTGGTGGCAGATGCCTGGAAACACTCTACATGCCCACAAGCAGGAGGGATGGTGGCACATTTTGCAGCTACGAAAACCTGACTTGATCTGTATGTATAGGCCAGGGGACAGTCATGAGGGCTATCTGGGATGTGTCACTAAGTGAAAAACAGCAAGTTGCCCAAGAAACGTGAATGAGCACAATTTTAAAAAGAGGCAAATCCAGTGTCTATCTATGTTTATTTGAGCACAAAGAATGATGTCAAATGTATACCTCCAAACTGTTAGCATTGCTTGCTCCAGGGCAAGAGAACTGTTTTACATAGCCCTAAATTGTTACAACCGGTAAGTCTTTTGTGAGACAGAGTCTCACTCCATCATCTAGGCTGTAGCTCAGTGGTGCAATCACGGCTCATTGCAGCCTCGACCTCCTGGGATCAAGTGATCCTCCCATCTCAGCCTCTTGAGTATCTGGGGCTACAGGAGCGTCCCACTGTGTCTGGCTAATTTTTTGTGTATATATATATATATTTTTAATAGAGACAGGGTTTCACCATGTTGCTGAATTCCTGGGCTCAAGCTATCTGCCTGCCTCAGCCTCCTAAAGTGCTGGGATTATAGGAAAGAGCCATCATGCCTGGCCCTTCTTTTATTTTTTTATCCTGGCAAAAGACACATAACATTATCCTTAGTGACATTTAGTACATTCACAATGTTGTGCAACCATCACACTATTTCCAGAACATTTTCATCATTTCAAAAAGAAATCCCATACCCCTTTGCATTCACCCCAGACACCTCCCTCCAGCCCTAGATGACCACCAATCAACTTTCTGTCTATACATTTGAATATTCTGAATATTTCATATAAATCAGATCATACAATATGTAGCCTCCCCCCCTTTTTTTTTTGAAACAGAGTCTCACTCTGTCATCCAGGCTGGAGTGCAGAGGCATGATCTCAGCTCACTGCAACCTCTGCCTCTCAAGTTCAAGGGATTCTCCAGCCTCAGCCTCCTGAATAGCTGGGACTACAGGCACGTGCCACTATGCCCAGCTAATTTTTGTATTTTTAGTAGAGACCAGGTTTCATCATCTTGGCCAGGCTGGTCTTGAACTCCTGACTTCAGAGGATCCACCCACTTTGGCCTTCCAAAGTCCTGGGACTACAGGCGTGAGCCACTGTGCCCAGGCACATGTAGCCTTTTGGACCTGGTTTTTAGCATAGCGTTTTTGAGGTTCACCCATGTTGTTGTATGTCTTAGTACTTCATTCTTTTTTTATGGCTGAATGACATTCCATTGCATGAATACATCATGTTTTGTTTATCCATTTATTAGCTGATAGATATTTGGGTTGCTTCCACCTTTTGGCTATCGTGAATAGTTCTGCTACTAGCATTGGTGTATAAGGATTTGTTTGAATTCCTGCATTCAAGTTTTGGGTGTACATTGGGGGGGAATTGCTGGGTCATATGGTAATTCTGTGTTTAACAGCATGTCTTACCTTTGTAATTTATCAGGCTGTGGAGGCTCATGCCTGTAATCTCAACACTTTGGGAAGCTGAGGTGGGAAGATTGCTTGAGCCCAGGAGTTCGAGACCAGCCTGTGCAACATAGTGAGACCCCATCTCCACAAAAAAATATAAAAAATTAGCTGGTGGCATGCACCTGTAGTTCCAACTACTCAGGAAGCTGAGGCAAGAGGATGGTTTGAGCTGGGGATGTCGAGGCTGTAGTGAGTGGTGATCACAGCACTGCCCTCCAGCCTAGGTGACGGAGTGAGACCCTGTATTAAAAAATAATAACCAATATAAAAAAAGGAAGGAAAAGAGAAAACGCTCCCCCCCACCACGCCAGGCTGTCTAGAGGTGGAGAATTACGACAATCATGTGTTGAGTATTTTCCAGGCACCCTGCACGCGTGATCTCATTTGGTCTTTTCAGAGACCCTGGAAGGCGGACATTCTCAATCAGTATCACAGTCGCAAGTGGTCTTTGTTAAAACACAAATTGCTGGGCCCCACCTCCCAAGGATGCGAGACTCAGTGTTTGGGACAGGGCCTGAGACTCTGCATTTCTGACAAAATCCCTGGGAAGATGGTGTTGAGCAGCACTGAGCACGTTCTCTTTCATGCCCATTTGTCACGGAGAAAATGGAGGCTCAGAGAAGGTTAGCAACTTGCCCAGTAACACAGCACCTAGGTGGCAGAGTGAGGGTGCCTGCCCCTCTGCCGTAGTTTCAAGTGCCTGTCGGGATGAAGCTGAATGTGACTGTTCTGAACGGCAAAAGTAGAGCTTCCACCACCTTTGGGAGGCAGGTGGGGGAGTATTTTGGTTCTGGAGTCAGCTTGACCGGGAGGCCTTCCTGGAGGCTACGACCTTGGTTACTCCTCCAACTCTCCTCTTTCCCTACTTGTAAAAGGCAGAAAATTCCAGCACTCATTCTCAAAGCATCGACGGCCCTGCCAGGCCAGAGTCCAGCTGGGACAGGCACATTGGACTGAGCACGGCCAGGCAGTGCAGAGGGCAGGATGGACGGGCAGGTATGCACAGCCCATGGACACTTCCTCCTGGGCTGCACCCCAGCCCCAGCGGCCCACAGGACACACCCTAGAGGTCCTGAGCCCTTTCATCCCCTCTGTCTTGGATTCACGAACAAAATCCTCCCCGGGCCGGCCCGGGTCGGCTCCCGCTAGGTGGCGCTGTTGAACGCAGTTGACGCAGGTGCGCGGCCACGGCGGCCTGTAGGTGTCACTGCGAGACCGCAGATCAACTCCCCGAGTGGCGCCTCGCGCGGATCCAGGCGGGCTGTCCACTGCGTCCATCCGCCACCATCCGAATTGCAGATCCTGTTGCATTCCCCAATTTTCTCCTTTCCCGTTAGGCCGTTATACACCAAAGATTTTCCACTCTTGGCACTTTTGTGCTCTGTTGATCTTTGGAAAGTAGACAATGTTTTGAAAAATATGTAACCACGTGGATATTATTTTCACATGCCATTCATTGTGTAAGAATTTAGAGAGAAACACGGTCCTCCAGTCCAAAGAATCTTCCCCGGGGGGGCAGGGGCGGGTGGCTTACGAACTATGTTTTTAGGGTCAGGGATAAGAGCTAGCCAGCTTTACAGATAAATTCCATTTTTTAAAACTTGTCCTCCTAAAGGGAAGAAAAGTCTAGGACCTTCCTTTCAATCCTAGTGAACATGTTAATTAATATTCACCCAGGAGGGGCTGCAACAAGAAAAGCAAGAAGGAATTAGGCTAACCTAGGTATTTCCAAGCCCAAGATCCTCAACAACATTCTCCCCAAGCAAGGTACCAGTCATGTGTTGCCTAAAAGGGGTGCATTCCGAGAAATGTGTCCTTGGGTGATTTTGCCATTATGCAAACATCATAGGGAGTACTTACACAAACTAGATGGCAGAGCCCACACACACCTAGGATATGGGGTATAGCCAATTGCTCCCACACCAGGTTACTTAACCTGTGCAGCATGCTGCTGCATTGAATGCTGTAGGCCAGGGATCTTGTTCTGTGACCTGTTAGGAACCAGGCCACACAGCAGCAGGTGAGCGGCAGGCTAGCAAGGGAAGCTTCATCTGTATTTACAGGCGCTCCCCATTGTGAGCTCTGCCTCCTGTCAGATGAGCGGCAGCATTAGATTCTCATAGGAGCATGAACCCTGTTGTGAACTGCTCATGTGAGGATCTAGGTTGTGTGCTCCTGATGAGAATCTAATGTCCGACGATCTGTCACTGTCTCCCAGCACCCCCAGATGGGACTGTGTAGTTGCAGGAAAACAAGCTCAGGGCTCCCACTGATTCTACATGATGGTGAGCTGTGTAATTATTTCATTATATATAACAATGTAATAATAATAGAAATAAAGGCACAATAAATGTAATGCGCTTGAATGATCCCGAAACCATCACTCCTCTCTGGTCCGTGGAAAAATTGACTTCCACGAAATGGGTCCCTGGTGCCAAAAATATTGGGGACCGCTGCTGTAGGTAGTTGTAACACAATGGTAAGTGTTTGTATATCTAAACATAGAAAAGGTACAGTAAAACTACAATATAAAAGATACAGAATGGTGCACCTGTGTAGGGCACATACATGAATGGAGTTTGCAGTACTGGGCACTGATCTGGGTGAGTCAGTGAGAGGGCGGTGAGTGAATGTGAAGACTGAAGATATCACCGTACACTACTGTAGACTTTATCAACACTGCACACTTAGGTGACACTACATTTGTTTAAAAAAGTAATTGCACTACAACGGTATGATGGCTATAGCAACAGAAATCTTTAGCTCCATTATAATCTTATAGGACCACTGTCATATATGTGGTCTCTTGTGGACTGAAAGGTTATAAGGGTATAATCCGTGGCATGCAGGGAAGAGCTGAGACTTAAAATGAGTGAGCACATGTCAGAATTACTATTTTTTACCAAATTATATCATCAAAGAAGTTCACGATTCAGTTCTAACTTTCACCAAACTGTAGTACATTTTTATTTTTTTTTTTTTGAGATAGAGTCTTGCTCTGTCACCCAGGCTGGAGTGCAGTGGTGCAATCTCGGCTCACTGCAACCTCCACCTCCCGGGTTCAAGCAATTCTCCTGCCTCAGTCTCCCTAGTAGCTGGGATTACAGGTGCCTGCCACCATGCCCGGCTAATTTTTGTACTTTTAGTAGAGACAAGGTTTCACCATGTTGGCCAGGCTGGTCTCAAACTCCTGACCTCAGGTGATCCACCCGCCTCGACCCCTCAATGTACTGGGATTACAGGCATGAGCCACACTCCCTGGCCTGCAGTGTATTTTATACCTTGTTCATCTCACACATGGTTTAATAATTATTTTTAAATAAAGAAAAAATTCATCAGTCCGGTTTTGCCAGTGCTATAAAGTATCGCATTTCAATCTTGTAATGACCCAGTGAGGTATTATTTTTCCCAACCCACAGGTAGAGACAGAGGCTTGCAGAATCAAAACTCCTGGCTTTGAGGAGAAATGGATCCCTGCCCTGTGGTGTGGAGCTGGACTTCACAGGAAGAGACAAATAAGTGCCCTAGAACACAGCGCACAGTCTATCTCACTCCCACGCATTCATTCAGCAAATGAACTGTTGGAGCACTTGTGGGCTAGTCAGCTCCTCTGGGTGCTGGGAAGCTCCCCTGGGGCCATCAGAAAATGGTCTCATTGTTCTCACCACTGCCCTGCACACCTGTGCTGACCTTCCCCCCGCCACCCGCCTTTGGGAGCACAAGGCAATCTGGGTAGGGCTGTTTACAGCTGCCCATCAACAGTCATCTTTTGCAGATCTTAAAACATCCAGCCTGCTTCAAATAAAAGCTGTATTTGCTCTTCGAAAGTGGGCCTTTTCCCTTAGCTCAGGGCCAGGCTGCAGGTGGCTGAGGGACTGGGATATCTCTGCTGGCTTTCCCCTTCCCTCTCCACTTGCCCAGCTCCTCAGGGTGGGCCCGGGATGCAGGAAGAAGGTGGGTGGCCGAAGGGAGGTTGGCTGAGCGGGTATTGAATGTGGCAGTCCCCTGACCATCCAATGCCTTATGTCAGGGGGATCTCAGGCACTTGGCGGGTATTTGGAGACCTCCATTCGGGATGCCCACACTGGTGACTACCACCTAGCCTGGCTTCCGTGTGTCCATTTGGTCCATGACAAAACGGTCCTTGTTCTTGTCCTATGGAATTCCTGAAGCATGGCCCTCTCCCTAGAACCTGCTCAGGAACCCACTCAGCAAACCCCCTGGGTGAGGGTGAGATGGTGGGCTTCCCTGGGATAACCCCAGTCCCTGTGGGGGGGTCTCTGATGGCCTTTGCTTGGCTTTTGGTGGTGGTGGGGAAGGTAAGGAAAAGTACAGAGATTCCTGCAGGATGCCAGCCCTCTCCCAAGAAACCCTCACTCCCTGCACTGAGTTTCTGACCTTCTAGAAAGTAGTGGCTGGCTGGGGGAGGGGAGGGGTGTGGATCTCAGAATGGCTCGATGGGGGAGGGGAAGTGTGTGGGTCTCAGAGTGGCCTCTGGTCTCGCTTGGCAAGTGGGGTTGTCCCAGTAAAGTGCTTCTCTTTGGAGTCACGGATAGTTCTCTGCTGTGGGCTTCAGCTGAAATGCCAGAAAACAGGTGATGTTCCGCTTGATATCTGCAGAGACGGCCCCTGCCCTCACAAAGCTGCTCGAGTGATAGGACAGCTTGAGAGAAGACAGCGCGGCTGGGCTGTGCCCAGAAGGAATCCACAGAGTGACGTGGCCGAGGGTGACTGAAGGGGATTTAGGTGGGCGCAGTGCTGGAGTGGCTGCCCAGAGGAGGTAAGACAACACCGAGACTTGAGGAACAGGGAAAATCTGGCAGGTTTAGAACCTTCCAGAAGCTGTTGACATGAGAGGATGGTTACCAAAGAGAGCTATAGGAGTAAAAGACAGGGTTAGAACAGTGGGCAGAGGCCAGTCAGGCAGTGCCTCAGGGGCTGTGTGGCCAGCTAGTGCCACAGGCTTGCTGCGTAAACAAAACTGAGCATTTCTACTAACAGGCCAGCAGGTCTGCGGGGGCCTGAGGGGGTCCAGGCTGGGTGCAGCTGGGCAGCTCTGCTGCAGGCATCTCTCACGGTCCTGGCACCAGCAGGTCGGCCGGGGCACAGGCTCCACAAGCAGGGACGTAGGAAGCATCTTGAGGTGTGGGCGCAGACTTGGGAAGTGGAGACCTAGGAGGCGTCGATGTGGGAGGCATCTTCAGGTGCAGGCGCAGACGTGGGGACGTGGGGTGTGGGGACATGGGAGGCGTCTTCAGGTGTGGGCGCAGATGTGGGGAGCGGGGGAGTGGGAGGCATCTTCAGGGGCGTGTGCAGACCTGTTATGCCATCTCTCCTGGCTGTAGGTGGGAAGACAAGCAAGTCGAGTGGCCAAGCTCAAAGTCAAGGGGCAGGGAGTGATGCCTCCCTCCAATGAGGCCACGGCAAGGGGCAGAGGCAGAGAGGGTAAAGAATTGGAACCGACGTCTTAATCCCACAGAGGCCCTAGAAACGAGCTTGGATTTTGTTCCAGGAGCAGTGGAGAGTGACTGGCGGGCTTAGGAGGGGAACAGTGTGATTTTCTCCATATTTTTAAGGGAATGGTTGGCAGGAGGAAAGAGTGGGGTCATTAGGCCAGTCAGGGGCTAATGCTGCTGTCCAGGTGAGAGTAGTTGGTGGCCAGGCCAGAGGGACTGTCAGGGGAGATGGAGCCGAGGGGGCAGACCCTAGAAAAATGGGTATGGGGTTGGAGCAAAGTGGGGATCCCAGCAGGCACCCCGCTCTGTGGATGGAATGACCGAGAGAATGGTGGTTCGTTTACCCAGAAGGAGACCCTGGGGATGGGGAAGACCTATGGTGGAGTTCAAGGGCTCTGTGTAAGTCACTGCAGAGGTTGAATGGACTCAAAGTTCCACATGGCTGGGGAGGCCTCAGAGTCATGGCTGAAGGCTAATTAGGAGCAAAGTCACATTTTACATGGCGGCAGGCAAGGGAGCATGTACATGGGAACTCCCCTTTATAAAACCATCAGATATTGTGAGACTTACTACCACGAGAGCAGCACGGGAAAGATCCACCCCCACGATTCAATCACCTCCCACTGGGTCCCTCCCACAACACGTGGGAATTATGGGAGCTACAATTCAAGGTGAGATTTGGGTGGGGACACAGCAAAACCATATCACCTGCATCTTCTCAGATCAGGGCCTTCTCCCACTAAACGCACTCTATCGAGTTAATAGGAACTCCCGTAGAACACCCATATTGGTGTCTTATGGCCGCTGTCCCAAATCACCAGAGATTTAGTGGCTTAAAACAGCATGAATGTGTCATCTGACAGTTTTGAGGGTCAGAAGCTCGAAATGAATCTCCCTGGGCTAAACCCTGCAGAGCTAGTTCCTGGGAGGCTCTAGGGGGAACCTATTTCCTGGCCTTTGCTGGTGGTGTCTAGAAGCAGCCCCGTTTCTGGGCTCGGTCCAGCCCCTTCTTCCACTGTCAAAGTCAGCAGCCTCATACCAATCTGACTTTGTTTCTGGTACCACCTCTTCTCACCTCCATGAATTTCCCTTGATTAGATTGGGCAAGGATCATCTCCCCAGCTCCAGGTCCTTCGTCACTCCTGCAAAGTCCCCTATGCAGCACCAGGTAGAGTGTTCGCACATTCCAGGGGTTAGGACGCAGGCTTCTTTGAGGGGCCACTTTTAGCCTTCCACAGAATCCACTAACTGGTCTGGAGTCAACTCTCCCCAGGTCTCTTCAAATGCCTGGGAAGCCAGCTGTTTCAAACTGG
>NW_026654585.1:0-247 GCF_009828535.3 Hylobates moloch
GCATTCCATTCCATTCCATTCCATTCCATTCCATTCCATTCCATTCCCTTCCCTTCCCTTCCCTTCCATTCCATTCCATTCCATTCCATTCCACTCTCTTCTATTCTATTCCTTTCTTTAAACAAGATCTCAAACTTTCACTCAGGCTGGATTGCAGTGGCACAATGTCAGCTCATATTTTATTTCAGCATTTTACTCCATTCCATTCCATTCCATTCCATTCCATTCCATTCCATTCCATTCCATT
>NW_026654585.1:497-3731 GCF_009828535.3 Hylobates moloch
TTCCATTCCATCCCGTTGCATTGCATTCCATTCCATTCCATTCCATTCCATTCCATTCCATTCCATTCCACACTATTCTATTCTATTCCTTTCTTTCAGCAAGTTCTCAATTTGTCACCCTGGCTGGATTGCAGTGGCACAATATCAACACATATTTTATTTCAGCGTTCCTGTCCTTTCCATTCTGATCCATTCCATTCCATTCCATTCCATTCCAGTCCTTTCCATTCCATTTCGTTCCATTGCACTCCATTTCATTCCAATCCATTCCATTCCATTCCATTCCATTCCACATTATTCTATTCTATTCCTTTCTCTCAACAAGTTCTCAATCTGTCACCCTTTCTGGATTGCAGTGGCACAATGTCAGCTCACATTTTATTTCACCGTTACATTCCATTGCATTCCATTCCATTCCATTCCATTGAATTCAATTCCATTCCATTCAATTTCATTCCATTCCGTTGCATTCCATTCCATTACACTAAATTTCATTCCATTCCGTTGCATTCCACTACTTTTCATTCCATTCCATTCCATTCCATTCCAGTCTATTCTATTCTATTCCGTTCTTTAAACAAGATATTAATCTTTCACTATGGCTGGATTGCAGTGGCACAAAGTCAGCTCATATTATGTTTTACCGTTTCATTCCATTCCATTCCATTCCATTCCATTTCAGTCCATTCCATTCCATTCTGTTCAGTTGTACATCATTCCATTCCATTCTCTTCCATTGCAGTCCATTCTATTCCATTCAATTCCATTCCATTCCATTCCATTCCACACTACTGTATTCTCTTCCTTACTTTCAACAAGTTCTCAATCTGTCACACTGGCTGGATTGAAGTGGCACAATGTCAGCTCACATTATTTTACCTTTCTATTCCATTCAATTCCGTTCCATTCCATTCCATTCCTTTCCATTCCATTTGATTCCATTCCGTTCCATTCAGTTCCATTGATCTCCATTCCATTCCGTTCCATTACATTCCATTCTATCCCAACCCATCCCATCCCATCCCATCCCATCCCATCCCATCCCAGTCCATTCCATTCCATTCCATTCCAATTCATCCCATTCCATACTATTGAATTCTATTCCATTCTTTAAACAAGTTATCAATCTGTCACCCTGGCTGGATTGCAGTTGCACAATGTCAGTTCACCTTTTATTTCACCGTTCCATTCCATTCCATTCCATTAAATTTCTTTCCTTTCCATTCCTTTCCGTTCTATTGCACTCCATTCCATTCTATTGCAGTCCATTCAATGCCATGCCATGCCATTCCATTCCATTCCATTCCATTCCATTCCATTCCACACAATTTTTTTCCACTCCTTTCTTTCAACAAGTTTTCAATCTGTCACCCTGGCTGGATTTCAGTGGCACAATGTCAGCTCACATTTTATTTTACCTTACCAATCCATTCCATTCTTTCCATTCCATTCCATTCCATTCTATTCCTTTTCATTCCATTCCATTCCATTCCATTCCATTCCATTCCATTGCATTCCCTTAAATTCCATTCCATTCCATTCCATTACATTGCATTACATTCCACACTGTTCTATTCTATTCCTTTCTTTCAACAAGTTCTCAGTCTGTCACCCTGGCTGGATTGCAGTGGTGCAATGTCAACTCACATTTTATTTCACTGTTCCATTCCATTCCATTTATTCCATTTCATTCCATTCTGTTCCATTCCGTTCCATTGCACTCCATTCCATTCCATTCCATTCCTCTCCATTCCTTTCCATTCCATTCCATTCCATTCCATTCCATACCATTCCACACTATTCTATTCTGTTACTTTCTTTCAACAAGTTCTCAATCTGTCACATTGGCAGGATTGTGTGGCACAATGTCAGCTCACATTTTTTTCACCTTTCTCTTCCATTCAATTCCATTCCATCCCATTCCATTCCTTTTCATTCCATTCCGTATCTTTCAGTTCCGTTGATCTCCATTCCATTCCGTTCCATTAAATTCCATTCCATCCTATCCCATCCCATCCCATCCCATTCTATTCCAATCCATACCATTCCATTCCTTTCCATTCCATTCCAATCCATACTATTCGGTTCTATTCCATTCTCTTCACATGTTCTCAATCTGTCACCCTGGCTGGATTGCAGTGGCACAAAGTCAGCTCACATTTTATGTCACCGTTCCATTCCATTCTATTCCATTCCATTCCATTCCATTCCATTCCATTCCATTCCATTCCATTCCATTCCATTGCTTTTTATTCCATTCCATTTCATTCCATTCCATTGCACTCCATTCCTTTCCGTTCCGTTCCATACCATTCCCTGTGATTCCATTCCAGTCCATTCAATTCCATTCCATCACACCTATTCTATTCTGTTCTTTTCTTTCAGAAAATTTTCAATGTGTCACGCTGGCTGGATTGCAGTGGCACAATGTCAGCTCACATCTTATTTCACCGATCCATTCCATTCCATTCCATTGCATTTCATTCCATTCAAATCCACACGATTCTATTCTATTCCTTTCTTTCAACAGGTTCTCAAACTGTCACCCTGGGTGGATTGAAGTGGCACAATGGCAGCTCTCCTTTTATTTCACTGATCATTTCCTTTCCATTCCATTCCATTCCATTTCATTCCATTCCGTTCCATTGCGTTCCATTCCGTTCCATTCCGTACTGTTCCATTGCATTCCATTCCATTCCATTCCATTCCATTCCATTCCATTCCATTCCACACTATTCTATGCTATTCGTTTCTTTCAACAAGTTTTCAGTTCGTCACCCAGGCTGGATTGCAGTGGCACAATTTCAGCTCACATTTTATTTCACTGTTCCATTGCATTCAATTCCAATCCTTTCCATTCCGTTCCATTCCATTCCATTCCACACTATTCTTTTCTATGTCTTTCTTTCAAAAAGTTCTCAGTCTGTCAGCCTGGCTGGATTGCAGTGGCACAATGTCTGTTCACATATTATTTCACTTTTCCATTCCATTACGTTCCATTCCCTTCGGTTCCATTCCATACCATTTGACTCCATTCTATTCCATTCCATTCCATTCCATTCCATTTCATTCCAATCAACACTATTCTATTCTATCCTTTTCCTTCAACCAGTTCTCAGTCTGTCACACTGGCAGGATTTCAGTGGCACAATGTCAACTCACATTTTATTTCACAGTTTCTTTCCAATCCATTCCATTCCATTCCATTCCATTCCATTCCATTCCATTCCATTC
>NW_026654585.1:3741-4676 GCF_009828535.3 Hylobates moloch
CCATTCCATTCCATTCCATTCCATTCCATTCCATTCCATTCCATTCCTTTCTTTAAAGAAGTTCTCACACTTTCACTCTGGCTGTATTGCAGTAGCACTTTGTCAGCTCATATTTTATTTCACCATTTTATTCCATTCTATCCCATTCCATTCCATTCCATTCCATTCCATTCCATTCTGTTCAATTCCACTGAATTGCACTCTATTCCATTCCTTTCCTTTCCATTACACTCCACTGCATTCCATTCCATTCCATTCCATTCCATTCCATTCCATTCCTTCTTTCCCACTATTCTATTCTATTCCTTTCTTGAACAAGTTCTTGAACTGTAACCCTGCCTCTACTGCCGTGGTGCAATGTCAGCTCACATTTCATTTCACCGTTGCATCCCTTTAAATTACATTCTATTACATTTTGTTCATTTCCATTCCACTTTATACCATTCCGTTCCAACCTGTTTCATTGCACTCCATTCCATTCCATTCCGCACTATTCTATTCTAATGCTTTCTTTCAAAAATTTCTCAATCTGACACCCTCGCTGGATTGCAGTGGCACAACGTCAGCTCACATAATATTTCACCATTCTATTCCCTTCCATTCCATTCTATTCCTTTCCATTTGACTCCATTGCATTCCATTTCATTCCATTCCTTTCCATTACGTTCCATTGCATTCCATTCCATTCCATTCCATTTCATTCCACACTATTTGATTGCATTCCTTTCTTTCAACAAGTTCTCAATCTGTCACCCTGGCTGGAATGCAGTGGCACAATATCAGCTCATGTTTTATATCAGCGTTCCTTTCCTTTCCATTGCGTTCCATTCCATTGCATTCCAGTCCTTTCCATTCCATTTCGTTCCATTGCACTCCATTCCATTCCAATCCATTCCATTCCATTCCATTCCATTCCATTCCATTCCATTCCATTC
>NW_026654585.1:4686-5145 GCF_009828535.3 Hylobates moloch
CCATTCCATTCCATTCCATTCCATTCCATTCCATTCCATTCCATTCCGTTCCTTTCCATTCCATTCCACATTATTCTATTCTATTCCTTTCTTTCAAAAAGTTCTCAATCTCTCACCCTTTCTGGATTGCAGTGGCACAATTTCAGCTCACATTTTATTTCACCATTCCATTCCATTGCATTCCATTCCATTCCATTGCATTCAATTCCATTCCATTCCGTTTCATTCCTTCCATTGCACTACATTCCTTTGCATTCCATTTCATTCCATTCCATTCCATTTTATTCCATTCCATTCCATTCCTTTCCACTCTACTCTATTCTATTCTGTTATTTAACCAAGATCTCAATCTTTCACTCTGGCTGGACTGCAGTGGCACAATGTCAGCTCATATTATATTTCACCATTTCAATCCATTCCATTCCATTCCATTCCATTCCATTCCATTCCATTCCATTC
>NW_026654585.1:5155-5425 GCF_009828535.3 Hylobates moloch
TCCATTCCATTCCATTCCATTCCATTCCATTCCATTCCATTCCATTCTGTTCAGTTGTACTCCATTCCATTCCGTTCAGTTGCACTCCGTTCCATTCCATTCCATTCCTAACTATTCCACGCTATTCTATTGTATTCCTTTCTTCAACAATTTCTCAATCTGTCATATTGGCCTTATTGCAGTGTCACAATGTCAGCTCACACGTTATTTCACCGTTCCATTCCATTCCATTGCATTTCATTCCATTGCATTCCATTCCATTCCATTCCA
>NW_026654585.1:5435-8567 GCF_009828535.3 Hylobates moloch
CATTCCATTCCATTCCATTCCACTGCATTCCATTCCATTCCATTGCATTCCATTCCGTTCCATTCCATTAAATTCCATTCCATTCCTTTCCATTCAGTTACATTGCATTCCATTCCTTTAGATTCCATTCCATTCCATTCCATTCCATGGCATTCAATTCCACACTATTGTATTCTATTCCTTTCTTTCAACATGTTCTCTATCTGTCACCCTGAATGGATTGCAATGGCACAATATCAGCTCACATTTTATTTCACTGTTCCATTTCATTCCATTCCATTCCAATCCATTCGATTCCGTTCCGTTTCGTTGCCATTTCGTTCTATTGCTTTCCATTGCACTCCGTTCCTTTGCATTCCATTCCACGCTACTCTATCCTATACCTTTCTTTCAACTAGCTCTCCAAATATCACCCTGTCTTGATTGCTGTGGCACCAAGTCAGCTCATAATTTATTTCACCATTATATTCCATTCCATTCCATTCCATTCCATTCCATTCCATTCCTTTCCATTCAGTTCCGTTACTCTCCATTCCATTCCTTTCCATTCCATTCGATTCAAATCCATTCCATTCTATTCTCTTAAATTCAATTCCACTGTATTCTATTCTATTCCTTTCTTTCAACAAGTTCTCAATCTTTGACCCTGGCTCGATTGCAGTTGCCAAATGTCAGCTCACATTTTATTTCACCGTTACATTCCATTCCATTATATTCCATTCCATTCCATTCCATTCCATTCCATTCCATTCCATTCCATTCCATTCCATTCCATTCCATTCAATGTCATTCCATTCCGTTGCATTACGTTCCATTGTATTCCATTCTATCCCATTCCATTCCATTCCATTCCGTTTCATTCCATTCCATTCCATTCCACATTATTCTATTTTATTTCTTGCTTTCAACAAGTTTTCAATCTGTCACCCCAGCTGAATTGCAGTGTCACAATGTCAGCTCACATTTTAATTCAATGTTACATTCCATTCCATTCCATTCTTTTTCATTGCATTCTCTTCCATTCTCTTCCACTGCAGTCCATTCCATTCAATTTGTTTCCATTCCATTACATTACATTTCATTCCATTCCGTTCCATTCCATTCCATTGCACTCATTGCATTCCATTCCATTCCTTTCCATTCCATTCCATTCCATTTTATTCTGATCCATTCCATTCCATTCCTTTCCATTGCAATCCATTCCATTCCATTCCACACTATTCTATTCAATTCCTTTCTTTCAAAAATTCTCAATCTGTTACACTGGCTGGATTGCTGTGGCACAATGTCAACTCACATTTTATTTCACCATACCATTCCATTTCATTCCATTCCATTCCATTCCATTCATTTCCATTCCAATCCGTTTCATTCCATTCTGTTCCATTCTGTTCCATTTCACTCCATTCTATTCTGTTCCATTCCATTCCTTCCCCTCTCATCCCATAAAATCCCATCCCATCCCTTTGCATCTCATCCCATCATATCCCATCCCATCGCATCCCATCCCATCCCATACCATCCCTTCCCATTCCATTCAATTCCATTCCATTCCTTTCCATTAAATTCCACATTATTCTATTCTATTTCTTTCTTTCAACAAATTCTCAATCTGACACCCAGGTTGGATTGCAGTGACACAATGTCTGCTCACATTTTATTTCACCTTTTGATTGCATTCCATTCCATTCCATTCCATTTCCTTCCATTTCATTCCATTCCATTTCCATCCATTCCATTCCATTCTGTTCAGTTGCACTCCATTCCATTCCATTCAGTTCTATTGCACTCCATTCCATTCCATTCCATTCCTTACTGTTCCACACTATTCTATTATATTCCTTTCTTCAACAAGTTCTCAATCTGTCACATTGGCTGAATTGCAGTGGCACAATGTCAGCTCACATATTATTTCAACGTTCCATTCCATTCCATTGCATTTCATTCCATTGCATTCCATTCCATTCCATTCCATTCCATACCATTCTATTCCATGTCGTTCCATTCCATTGAATTCCATTCCATTCCATTCCACTCAGTTACATTACATTCCATTCCTTTATATTCCATTCCATTCCCTTCCATTCCATGGCATTCAATTCCACACTATTGTATTCTATTCCGTTCTTTCAAAATGTTCTCAATCTGCAACCCTGACTGGATTGCAATGGCACAATAGCAACTCACATTTTATTACACCGTTCCATTCCATTCCATTCCAGTACATTCGATTCCATTCTGTTTCATTCCATTTCGTTCCATTGCTTTCCATTGCACTCCGTTCCATTCCTTTCCATTCCACACTATACTATCCTAAACCTTTCTTTAAACAAATTCTCCCAATGTCACCCTGTCCGGATGGCTGTGGCACAATGTCAGCTCATATTTTATTTCACCGTTCCATTCCATTCCATTCCATTCCATGCCATTCCTTTCCATTCTATTCCATTCCTTTCCGTTCAGTTCCGTTACTCTCCATTCCATTGCTTTCCATTCCATTCCTTTCCATTCCATTCCACACTATTCTATTCTGTTCGTTTCTTTCAAACTATTCTCAATCTGTTACCCTGACTGGATTGCAGTGGCACAATGTTAGCTCACATTTTATTTCATCATTCATCTATTCCATTCAATTCAATTGCATTCCATTCCGTTCCGTTCCATTCCATTGCACTCCACACCATTCCATTCCACATTATTCTATTCTATTCCTTTCTTTCAACACGTTCTCAAACTGTCACGTAAGCTGGATTGCCGTGGCACATTGTCAGCTCAAATTTTATTTCACTGTCCCATTCCATTCCAGTCCATTCCTTTCCATTTCATTTCATTCCATTCCATTCCATTCCATTGAATTCCATTCCATTCCATTCCTTTCCATTTCATTCAAATCCATTCCATTGCATTTCGTTACATTCCATTCCGTTGCTTTCCATTCAATTCCACACTATTCTATTCTATTCCTCTCTTTCAACCAGTTCTCAATCTCTCACCCTGGCTGAATTGCAGTGGCTCAATATCAGATCCCATTTTATTGCACCGTTCAATTCTATTCCATTCCACTCCATTCCATTCCATTCCATTGCATTCCTTACCATTCCATTCCACTCTATTCAATTCCATTTCATTTCA
>NW_026654586.1:0-8563 GCF_009828535.3 Hylobates moloch
TCTTAATAGGGACTGCATGGGATCCATGGGCCCATCTGGGGAGACGGAAATCCTAATAGGAGTCTCCTACCCAATGAACGTGGGCTGTCTTTCCATTTCTGTCAGCAATGTCTTGTATTTTCAGTGTATACATCTTCAGTTTCCTTCACCAAGGTGGTTCCTAAGTGTGTGTTCTAGTTTCGATGCTAGTGAGTGGCATCTTTGTTTGGATTGTTCGTAGTCTGTAGAAAGGCGATGAATCTGTTCACTCTGGATCCCGGGGCCCAGCTGAACTTCCTTGTTCCGGTTGTGTGTGTCCCGTAGGCCTTGCTATGTAGAGGGTCCTCGTGCTATGAATAGACACTTTTACTTTTTCCTTTCCAATACATATATTTTTTTAGCATCTTATTAAACGCCTCGTTCCTGCCTTTAGAGGGAACCATTGTCACCCACCATGAATGACGCTGCCAGCTGTGTTTCTCACGGGTGCCATGGGAGGCAGAATAGAGCTCACCACAAAGATGGCCACATTCTAACCCCAGGCCCTGGGATGATGTGACGTCACGCCACCAAGAGGAGGTGCCAATTTCAGGTGAGTTCCCCAAAATGGAGTAGCATGGCTTTTCCAGGTGAACCTAGGGAATCGCGCGGTCCTTAAGAGCAGAGGAGGAGTTGCCTGAGGCACGAAGGACTCGACCTGCTGTTGCTGGCTTTGAAGATGGCAGGAAGGGCCACTTGCCTGTGGAAAGGATAGGGATACAGAACCTCCCCCAGAGCCTCTGCAGGGAATGCAACCCTGCCCACACCTTCCTTTTAGTCCCATGACACCCATGTCAAAGTACCGACCTCCAAACCGCAAAGTACACTTGTGTTTTGGTTTTTGGGTTTGTTTTTTTTGAGATGGAGTATTGCTCTGTCACCCAGGCTGGAAGTGCAGTGGCACGATCTCAGGTCACTGAACTTGGGCCTCCTGGGGGCAAATGATCCTCTGGTTTCAGCCTTGTGAGTAGCTGAGACCACAAACATGCACTCCCATGCCTGGTTAATTTTTGTTGTTTGTTTTTTTTTTTTTGGTTTATTTTGGTAGAGACAGGGTTTCGCTATATTGCCCAGGCTAGTCTTGAACTCCTGGGCTCAAGTAATCTGCCCACCTCAGCCTCCCAAAGTGCTGGGATTACAGGCATCTGTTTTTCTATGACTGTGGCTTATGACGTTGAGTGCTTTGTCGATGTTTAAGCAACCTCACTTTGCTGGGATAAGCCCACGTGGTCATGGTGTATGACGTTGCCGAGTTTGGGTTGCTGATATTTTGAGGATCTTTATGTCTGTGTTCATGATGGACATTGTTCTGTGGGGTGCGGGCGGGGGTCATGCCTTTCGCTGCCTTTAGCCTCTTAGACTCAGATGGGCGTGTCTCGTCCTCCACATTCTGAAGACTGTGAATGGTTGGTGTTATTGACAGTGCACAGAGGCAGCCACGTGGGCACAGGCTTTCTGTAGGAAGACTCAGGACTTTTCATTACTATAATTTCTTGTTATAGGTCTATTCAGATTTTCTGTTTCTGAGTCAATATAAGTGATTTGTGTCCCTCTGGGAATTTGTCAGTTTCACCTAATTTGTTGGTAGAGTTTTCCTAGTATTCCAAGTCCTGTTCATTTCTTTTTTTGTTTGTTTGTTTGTTTGTTTGTTTGTTTGTTTTGAGATGGAATCCTGCTCTTTTGTCCAGGCTGGAGTGCAGTGGCACGATCTCGGCTCACTGCAAGCTCTGCCTCCTGGGTTCACGCCATTCTCCTGCCTCAGCCTCCCGACTAGCTAGCTGGGACTACAGGTGCCCGCCACCACACCGGGCTAATTTTTTGTATTTTTAGTAGAGACGGGGTTTCACCGTGTTAGCCAGGATGAGTCTGGATCTCCTGACCTCGTGATCCACCCACCTCGGCCTCCCAAAGTGCTGGGATGACAGGCGTGAGCCACCGTGCCCGGACAAGTCCTGTTCATTTCTGTAGTGATGTCCCCTCTTTCATGCTTTTGGTAGTCAGTCTAGCTAAGAGTTTGCCAATTTTGTTGATCTTTTCAAGGAACTAACTTTTGGTTTTTCTAATTTCTAGTTTACTAATTTCCTCTCTAATCTTTCTTTAGGTTTCATTTGTTCTTCTAATTTAAGGTAGAATTCTACTTTTTTTCTTTTTTGAGACAAAGTCTCGCTCTGTCACTCAGGCTGGAGTGCAATGGCATGATCTTGGCTCACTGCAACCTCTGCCGCCCATGTTCAAGGGATTCTCATGCCCCAGCCTCCCGAGTAGCTGGGACTACAGGCACCTGCCACCACGCCCAGCTAATTTTTGTATTCTTAGTAGAGATGGGGTTTCTCCATGTTGGCCAGGCTGGTCTCAAACTCCTGACCTCATGTGATTTGCCCACCCCGGCCTCCCAAAGTGCTGGGATTACAGGCATGAGCCACTGCGCCTGGTGGAAGACAATTTTTGTTTGTTTGTTTTTTGAGACAGAGTCTTGTTCGTCGCCCAGGCTGGAGTGCAGTGGCGTGATCTCGGCTCACTGCAAGCTCCGCCTCCCAGGTTCAAGCAATTCTCCTGCCTCAGCCTCCTGAGCAGCTGGGACTATAGGCACGTGTCACCATGCCTGGCTAATTTTTTGTATTTTTAATAGAGACGGGGTTTCACCATGTTAACCAGGATGGTCTCGATCTCCTGACCTCGTGATCCGCCCACCTCAGCCTCCCAAAGTGCTGGGATTACAGGCATGAGCCACTGCACCCGGCACAACATTTTTTATTTCAGACCCCCTTTTATTACATAGGTGGTTAAAGCTATAAATTTCCCTCGAAGCACTGTCAACTCCCACAACTACTGCCTGCCCCACCACCCCTACCATTCAGATCAGACCTCAGGGCCAGGCGCAGTGCCTCACACCTGTAGTCCCTGGGAGGCAGAGGTGGGTGGATCACATGAGGTCAGGAGTTCAAGACCAGCCTGGCCAAGGTGGCGAAACCCCATCTCTACTACAAATACAAAAATTAAGCTGGGCATGGTGGTGGGCACCTGTAATGCCAGCTACTCAGGAGGCTGAGGGAAGAGAATCACTTGAGCCCAGGAGGCAGAGGCTGCAGTGAGCCGAGATTGCACCGCGGCACTGCAGCCTGGGCAACAGAGCAAGATCCTGTCTCCAGAACATAAAAGATCAGATATCAGGCATTGGCTCCATCCACAGAGGGCTGTTAAAATTACTTATTGGTTGACAAATGAGCACAGTGTTATAGAATGGAAACATTTAAGGTTCTGCCTAAGAATATTTGCTGACCAATAGAAGAAATTCTTTGAGCTGGGATGGGGGTAGTGGGAGAAGAAAGCCGGAGAAGGAATCTGTGCCCTGCCTCCTCACACACACCTGGCTTCGGTGGCATCCCAGAGGGGTCTGTGAGTATGCCAACAGACCAGTGACCCCTCCTGGGGGAGGGCATGCATGTGGTCTAGAAGTGCAGTGCCAGCCTTCCTCTTCAATCCACAAGCCTCAGGCCAGGCTTGCTCCCATGTCCCAGGGCCGCTGTGCCCCTCCACTCAGAAGAGCCTGTCCATAGGACCAGGTGGCAGAGGGGGTGTGGGCCCCACATAGTCACATCCCCTCACAGCTCACTGACAGAGCAATCGGTCAGTCAGTGAATCGGTCACATGTTTCAGAACATGCGAGAGGCGGGCGCAGCATTGTGAATGAACTAAATGCTGCTCAACTGCGCGATTAATTAATTTCTTTGAGACAGGGTCTCCCTGTTCCCCAAGCCAGAATGCAGTGGCACAAGCAAGGCTCACTGCAGCCTTGGACTGCCGGGCTCAAGCGATCGTTCTGCCTCAGCCTCCCAAGTAGCTAGGACTACAGCTGCACACCACCCTGCCCAGGTAACTTTTTTTTACATATATATACATATGTTTTTTTTTTTTGAGACAGAGTCTTGCTCTGTTGCCCGGGCTGGAGTGCAGTGGCACTATCTCGGCTCACTGCAAGCTCTGCCTCCTCGGTTCACACGATTCTCCTGCCTCAGCCTCCCGAGTAGCTGGGACTACAAGGCGCCCGCCACACCTGGCTAATTTTTTGTATTTTTAGTAGAGACGGGGTTTCACCATGTTATCCAGGATGGTTTCGATCTCCTGACCTCGTGATCCGCCTGCCTCGGCCTCCCAAAGTGCTGGGATTACAGGCGTGAGCCACCGCGCCCAGCCCTCATATATTTTTTAAGCTTCAGATTAGCCCTAGAGATTAGCTTTAGGGGTTGCCTCTTCCTGCCCTTCCCTCATAGACCCTCTGCCACCAGCCACGCCCAGAGCCTGGGCAGGACATGTGGCCACCTACCCAGCTCTCCTGGGGTCACATGCCGAGCGCACTCCCCAGCTGGCTGCTTCCCCAGAGGGCGGTTTGTGCTTTCTCAAGCAGAGGCAGGTGGGTGCTGCCGAGCAGGGGCACTGCCTGGAGGTCCCGTGATCTGGCCGCCTCCAGGAAGAAGACACGGCCACCTCTCCCTGCCGGGGGCCTGAGCAGATCAGACCACAAGCACAGGCTGCAAAGGTACCGACCGCAACAGTGGGTCTGACGGTGGCATCAGCACCCAGCCAAGGCCACAGCAAAGGCACCGGCTCACGCCCACAGACAGGAGTCCGGGGGTGACACAAGGCAGTGTGCCGTCCCAACCCTCAGGATTCCCCAGGAAGACCTGTGAGGACAGCCTTTGAAGGGACGAGGGCGGGATGGGGCGTGGGGATGAGCGTGGTGCCAGCGCCACGTTGCCAAGAGGCAGAGGCTCTGGGCAGCTGGGGCAGGGTTTCCTGCAGCCCTGGCCACCCCCATGCTGGGAGCTCAGGACAGGAGACAGCATAGGCGCAGCCACAGCGGCCACTCCAGCTGAGCCAGGGCCCCCAGGCCAGGCATGGGCAGGAGACTTGGTAAGGAGCCCCTGCCTGCTTCGGGCACAAACACCGAGCCTTCCCCAGCCCAGGACAGCAGCAATGCTGGAGAGCCATGGCCCTGGTGGGATGGGGTTCTGCTCTCTAAGGGCCCGAGCCCACTCATCCCATGTCAACACAGATTGTGACAGTGGCCTGCGAGCCAGAAAGGTGTCAGTTCCTCTGGGGCGGGGTGGTGGTGGTGGCAAAGGGAAGGAGGAAGAACCCAGGGCACCCCGGGTATCCCCTCTCCTACAGAGCCAGGAAACCCAGGGGGGAGAGCACCCCCCCGAGGTCCTGACCTGAAGCGTGGGTGGGGGGACTGCAGTGGCTCACGGAGGAGGAAGAAGGCCCGAGGGGACAAGGGGAGGCCTAAAGGCCAGAAGAAAACAGTCTGCAAGTGGAAGTTATGGGAATAAATACTTTTTAAACTTCTCTTATAAATATGCATTAGAACATCCGATAACACAAGCCAAGGGCTGTAAAATTAAGGTTAAATCAAGACAATTTCCTGCACGACCAGCAGGAAAGCCAGTTACCTAAAAGAGCCTAATCCCCAAATCCGCTGAAGGTGCAGGGCGGCCTCAGTCCCGGGGCATCTTGAACCCGTCCTTCTCCCTGCGCACGGCCCGCATGGTGGTCACCGGGTCCGTCTCGCCCGCGTGCTGCTGCACTGTCTTCTCCCTGCGGAGGCCAGCACCAGGCTGCAGGCTGCGCCAAGCCACGCCCACCGCCCCCCTGAGGGGCCAGGGCCACTGCAGAGGAAGGCGACTCGTGCTGGCTGAGCCCAGCCCTAAGAGGACACGGAGGGCAGGGAGGTGGCAGCCACTCCCCCTCTGACAGGTTCTGAACTCCAGGGTCCAGAAGGACTCACACCCCAGCCAAGGTGCCAGGAAAGGCCGGACCCCCCTCAAGAAGAGTGCTCAGGCTCTGCAGCTGCACCTGCTACAGCTCCCCAGGGCAGCCTCAGCCGTCTGGGGTCTTGGACGTACCCTGCTGTGTGCGTAGCAGTGGGACTGCCAGAGGGGACGGGCCCGCGCCCACCACCTGCCCTGGGCCTCACCTCACTCTCATGAAGGGGTTGTAGGTAAACTCCTCTGCCAGGGTGGACGGCACTGTGGGCTCCCCGATGCTGTACTTCTCCTGCAACAGAAACACGCCACTTTATCACAGGAACATCACACGACGGCAGACCGGGCATGGGGACTCACGCCTGTGACCCCAGCATTTTGGGAGGCTAAGGCAGATGGATCACTTGAGCCCTGGAGTTTGAGACCAGCCTGAACAACATGTCGAGACCCTGTGTCTACTAAAAATACAAAAAACTAGCCGGGCGTGGTGGTGGGCATCTGTGGTCCCAGCTATTCAGGGGGCTGAGGTGGGAGGATCGCTTGAGCACGGGTGGAGGCTACAGTGAGCCAAGACTGTGCTACTGCCCTCCAGCCTGGGTGACAGCGACATCACATCTCCAGATGCTTCAGAACACCTCCTGGTGACCTCAGGACACCGCCCACTGCCAAGGCTGAGAAGGCAAGGCGAGCAGAGGCCGGCGGGTGTGCGCGTGTGGAAGAGGGAAGAGAAGCCAGCGTCCGGGATGAGCCACACATCCGCCTGCCCGCACCGGCCTGGAGAGGACGACGGGGACGGGGCTTTTCATTCACATGGTTTACGTTTCACGTTATGGAGGTAATAACAATGCAGAAGACACAGAAACCACCACAGCTGCACCCTCACAGCAAGCACGGGGAGGAGGGGCACAGGGACCAGCAGCAGGGGAGGCCATCTGAGCCCCTGCAGGCAGGTAGGTGGTCACCTCCACTCGAGATAGAGATGGTCTCGCTTCTGACCAACACTGACCAGGGCAGATGGGGTGGGGGCGGAGGGAGGAGAATGCAAACCCAGCCACGGGGCCAACAGTTAGCAGAAAAACACAGCGTGGCAACAGCAGGGTCTCCATGTAGCCCCGGCCCTTCTACCGCAGCCGCGCCAGGAGGGCCTCAGGGCAGAGCTCTGACAGAAGCTGCTGGTGCCCACGCACAGGCTCAAGACCACTGTGCCTCACCCCCAAGGGTGCCCACCCGCTATGGGCAGTGGTGTCAGTGAGGGACTCCAGCTGGTAGAGCTGCACTAAGCGGGGGTCTGGCAGATGCCAAGATGGTTTCTCACTAATCTGTTCTTCCCTTCT
The DNA here is from genome assembly GCF_009828535.3 of Hylobates moloch. NCBI lineage: Eukaryota > Metazoa > Chordata > Mammalia > Primates > Hylobatidae > Hylobates > Hylobates moloch. The sequence continues at coordinate 7,115 of NW_026654586.1, forward strand.
GGTGAAAAGAATCTGAGAATGTTTTAAAATATTCCCTGTGTTCCCACCAACATTCTCAATCCTAAGAAATCTCCCTCTACCTCCTATAAGGGAAGAAAAGTTAACACTTCCAAGGACAACTTTAAAACAGAGGAAGTACCAATTGTCAAAAGCTTTTGGGTTACCTATTAAAACGAGTTTTAATGTTCTAGCTATTTTTCCTACAAAGTACAAAGCATTTAAAGACAAAAATAAGGTCAGTCAGCCGAGCGCAGTGGCTCATACCTGTAATCCTAACACTTTGGGAGGCCAAGGTGGGTGGATTGCCTGAACTCTGGAGTTCGAGACCAGCCTGGGCAACATGGTGAAACCCCATCTCTACTAAAATACAAAAAATCAGCCGGGTGTGGTGGCTCACGCCTGTAATCCCAACACTGGGGGAGGCTGAGGCAGGTGGATCACCTGAGGTCAGGAGTTTGAGACCAGCCTGGCCAACATGGTGAAACCCCATCTCTACTAAAAATACAAAAATTAGCCGGACATGGTGGCACATGCCTGTAATTCCAGCTACTTGGGAGGCTGAGGCAGGAGAATTGCTTGAACCCGGGAGGCGGAGGCTGCAGTAGTGAGTTGAGATCTCACCACTGCACTCAGCCTGGGTGACAGAGTGAGACTCTGCCTCAAAAAAAAAAAAAAAAAAAAAAATAAGGTCAGTCCTTGCAGCACAGCTCAGAAGAGCTCCACCTCGTGTGGGTTCTGGACTCCAGGGTCCAAAAGGAGTTGAAAGCTCGCAACATCCCTCCTATTTGGATTGGTAAAATGATTTATGGGTGCCACCCACGCAACAGTGTATTTTACACCTATTGAAAAGAATGAGGCCGGGCGCGGTGGCACATGCCTGTAATCCCAGCACTTCGGGAGGCCAAGGCAGGAGGATCACTTGAGCCCAGGAGTTAGAGATCAGCCTAGGCAACATGGTGAAACCCCCTCTATACCAAAAATACAAAAATTAACCGGGCATGATGGCACGGCCTGTAATCCCAGCTACGGGGGGCTGAGGCAGCAGAATCGCCTGAACCCAGGAGGCGGAGGTTGCAGTGAGCCGAGATTGTGCCACTGCACTCCAGCCTGGGCAGCAGAGCAAGACGCTGTCTCTCCCCAACCAAAAAAAAAAAAAAGAATGACAGGCCAGGCACAGTGGTTCACGCCTGTAATCCCATCACTTTGGGAGGCTGAGGCAGGCAGATCACGAGGTCAGGAGTTTCAGACCATCCTGGCCAACATGGTAAAACCCTATCTCTACTAAAAATATAAAAATTACCCAGGCATGGTGGCACATGCCTGTAATCCCAGCTACTTGGGAGGCTGAGGCATAAGAATCGGTTGAACCCAGGAGGCAGAGGTTGCGGTGAGCCGAGATCGTGCCATTGCACTCCAGCCTGGGCAGCAAGAGAGAAACGCTGTCTCAAA
>NW_026654587.1:0-8561 GCF_009828535.3 Hylobates moloch
TTGTCTCTGTGTCTTATTCCTTTTCTCAAGTCTTTCGTCCCACCTAATGAGAAGCACCCACAGGTGTGGAGGGGCAGGCCACCCCTTCATCTGGTGCCCAACGTGGAGGCTTTTCTCTAAGGTGAAGGTACGCTGGAGCGTGGTCATTGAGGACAGGTCGACGAGAGACTCCCGAGTACGTCTACAGTCAGCCTTGCGGTAAGCTTGTGCGCTCGGAAGAACCTAGGGTAACAATGGGGCAAACTAAAAGTAAATATGCCGCTTATCGCAGCTTTATAAAAATTCTCTTAAAAAGAGGGGGAGTTAAAGTGTCTACCAAAAATCTAAATACGCTCTTTCAAACAATAGAACAGTTTTGTCCATGGTTTCCAGAACAGGGAACTTTAGATCTAAAAGATTGGGAAAAAATTGGCAAAGAATTAAAACAAGCAAGTAGGGAAGGTAAAATCATTCCACTTACAGTATGGAATGATTGGGTCATTATTAAAGTAGCTTTAGAACCGCTGCAAACAGAAGAAGATAGCGTTCCAGTTTCCGATGTCCCTAAAAGCTGTGCAGTAGATTGTGAAAAAGAGGCAGGGATAGAGTCCCGGAAAAGAAAAGAAAGTTCACACTGTAAATGTGTAGCAGAGCCGGTAATGGCTCGGTCAACGCAAAATGTTGACAATAATCAATTACAGGAGGTAATATATCCTGAAACGTTAAAATTAGAGGAAAAAGATCCAGAATTGACAGAGCCATCAGAGTCTAAACCACGAGGGCCAACTCCTCTTACAACAGCTCAGATGCCTGCAACCTTAGAACCTCAAATGCAGGTTAAACAAGTACAAACTCCAAAAAAAGATCAAGTAGAAAAAGATAGAGTCTCTGTCACGGCAATGCCAATCCAAATACAGTGTCCACAATATCAGCAGGTAGAAAGTAAGATCCAGCCGCCAGTAGCCTATCAATACTGGCCGCCAGCTGAACTGCAGTATCGGCAGCCTCCAGAAAATCCGTATGGACAGCCAGGAGCATTTCCAGTGCCACAGGGCAGGGTGCCATATCCTCAGCCACCCACCATGAGACTTAATCCTACAGCACCGCCTAGTACACAGGGTAGTGCAATACATAAAATTATTGATGAGGCAAGAAAACAGGGAGATATTGAGGCGTGGCAACTCCCAGTAATATTAGAAGCAAGGCCACCTGGAGAAGGGGCCCAAGAGGGAGAGCCTCCCGTAGCTGAAGCCAGATATCAGTCCTTTTCTATAAAAATGCTAAAAGAGATGAAAGAAGGAGTAAAACAGTATGGACCCAACTCTCCTTACATGAGAACATTATTAGATTCCATTGCTCATGGACATAGACTCATTCCTTATGATTGGGAGATTCTGGCAAAATCATCACTCTCACCCTCTCAATTTTTACAATTTAAGACGTGGTGGATTGATGGGGCACAAGTACAGGTCCGAAGAAATAGGACTGCCAATCCTCCAATTAACATAGATGCAGATCAACTATTAGGAATAGGTCAAAATTGGAGCACTGTTGACCAACAAGCAATAATGCCAAATGAGGCCATTGAGCAAATCAGGGCTATCTGCCTTAGGGCCTGGGAGAAAATCCAAGACCCAGGAACCGCCTGCCTTTCCTTTAATACAATAAGACAAGGCTCTAAAGAGCCATACCCTGATTTTGTAGCAAGACTTCAAGATGCTGCTCAAAAGTCAATTACCGATGAGAATGCCCGTAAAGTCATAGTGGAGTTGATGGCATATGAAAACGCCAATCCGGATTGTCAATCAGCCATTAAGCCATTAAAAAGAAAGGTTCCCGCAGGATCAGATGTAATCTCAGAGTATGTTAAAGCATGCGATGGAATTGGAGGAGCTATGCATAAAGCTATGCTTATGGCTCAGGTAATCACAGGAGTTGCTTTAGGAGGACAAGTGAAAACATTTGGGGGAAAATGTTATAATTGTGGTCAAATTGGTCATCTAAAAAAGAATTGCCTAGTCACAAATAAGCCAAATGTAACTACTCAAGCTACTACAACAACAGATAAAGGGCCACCTGGCCTATGTCCAAGATGTAAAAAGGGAAAACATTGGGGTAATCAATATCGTTCTAAATTTAATAAAAATGGGCAACCACTGTCGGGAAACGAGAGGAGGGGCCAGCCTCAGGCCCCGCAACAAACTGGGGCGTTCCAAATTCAACCTTTTGTTCCTCAGGGTTTTCAGGAACAACAACCCCCACTGTCGCAAGTGTCTCAGGGAATAAGCCAGTTATCACAATACAGCAACTATCCCCCGCCACAAGTGGCAGTGCAGCAGTAGATTTGTGTACTTTACAAGCAGTCTCTCTGCTTCCAGGGGAGCCTCCACAAAAAATCCCCACAGGGGTATACGGCCCATTGCCTGAGGGGACTGTAGGACTAATCTTAGGAAGATCAAGTTTAAATCTAAAAGGAGTTCAAATTCATACTGGTATGGTTAATTCAGACTATGAAGGCGAAATTCAATTGGTTATTAGTTCCTCAGTTCCTTGGAGTGCCAGTCCAGGAGACAGGATCGCTCAATTATTACTCCTACCTTATATTAAAATTAGAAACAGTGAGATAAAAAGAACAGGAGGGTTCGGAAGCACTGATCTGGCAGGAAAGGCTGCATACTGGGCAAGTCTGGTCTCTGAGAGCAGACCTGTGTGTAAGGCCATTATTCAAGGAAAACAGTTTGAAGGGTTGGTAGACACAGGAGCAGATATCTCTGTAATTGCTTTAAATCAGTGGCCAAAAAATTGGCCTAAACAAAAGGCTGTAACAAGACTTGTCGGCGTAGGCACAGCTTCAGAAGTGTATGAAAGTACAATGATTTTACATTGTTTAGGGCCAGATAATCAAGAAAGTACTGTTCAGCCAATGATTACTTCAATTCCTGTTAATCTATGGGGTCGAGATTTGTTACAACAATGGGGTGCAGAAATCATTATGCCCGCTCCATTATACAGCCCCATGAGTCAAAAAATCATGACTAAGATGGGATATATACCAGGGAAGGGATTAGGAAAAAATGAAAATGGCATTAAAGTCCCAATTGAGACTAAGAAAAATCAACAAAGAAAAGGAATAGGGTATCCTTTTTAGGGGCGGCCACTGTAGAGCCTCCTAAACCCATTCCATTAACTTGGAAAGCAGAAAAACCGGTATGGGTAAATCAGTGGCCGCTACCAAAGCAAAAACTGGAGGCGTTACACTTATTAGCAAAGGAACAATTAGAAAAGGGACACATTGAGCCTTCATTCTCACCCTGGAATTCTCCTGTATTTGTAATTCAGAAAAAGTCAGGCAAATGGCGTATGTTAATGGACTTAAGAGCCATAAACGCTGTAATTCAACCCATGGGGCCTCTCCAACCTGGATTGCCCTCTCCGGCCATGATCCCAAAAGACTGGCCTTTAATTATAATTGATCTTAAGGATTGCTTTTTTACCATTCCTCTGGCAGAGCAAGATTGTGAAAAATTTGCCTTTACTATACCAGCCATAAATAATAAAGAACCAGCCACCAGGTTTCAGTGGAAAGTATTACCTCAGGGAATGCTTAATAGTCCAACTATTTGTCAAACTTTCGTAGGTCAAGTCCTTCAACCAGTTAGAGACAAATTTTCAGATTGTTATATCATTCACTATATTGATGATATTTTATGTGCTGCAGAAACAAGAGACAAATTAATTGACTGTTACACATTTCTGCAAGCAGAGGTTGCCAACGCGGGACTAACAATAGCATCTGATAAGATCCAAACCTCTGATCCTTTTCATTATTTGGGGATGCAAATAGAAAATAGAAAAATTAAGCCACAAAAAATAGAAATAAGAAAAGACACGTTAAAAACACTAAATGATTTTCAAAAATTGTTAGGCGATATTAATTGGATTCGGCCAACTCTAGGCATTCCTACCTATGCCATGTCAAATTTGTTCTCTATCCTAAGAGGAGATCCAGACTTAAATAGTAAAAGAATATTAACCCCAGAGGCAACAAAAGAAATTAAATTAGTGAAAGAAAAAATTCAGTCAGCGCAAATAAATAGAATAGATTCTTTAGCTCCACTCCAACTTTTAATTTTTGCCACTGCACATTCTCCAACAGGCATCATTGTTCAAAATACTGATCTTGTGGAGTGGTCATTCCTTCCTCACAGTACAATTAAGACTTTTACATTGTACTTAGACCAAATAGCTACATTAATTGGTCAGACAAGATTACGAATAATAAAATTGTGTGGTAACGACCCAGACAAAATAGTTGTTCCTTTAACCAAGGAACAAGTTAAACAAGCCTTTATCAATTCTGGTGCATGGCAAATTGGCCTTGCTGATTTTGTAGGAATTATTGATAATCATTACCCAAAATCAAAAATCTTCCAGTTTTTAAAATTGACTACTTAGATCTTACCTAAAATTACCAGACATGAACCTTTAGAAAATGCTCTGACAGTATTTACTGATGGTTCCAGCAATGGAAAAGCGGCTTACACAGGGCCAAAGGAGCGAGTAATCAAAACTCAATATCAATCAGCTCAGAGGGCAGAGTTGTTTGCAGTCATTACAGTGTTAGAAGATTTTAATCAACCTGTTAATATTATATCAGATTCTGCATATGTAGTACAGGCTACAAGGGATGTTGAGACAGCTCTAATTAAATATAGCATGGATGATCAGTTAAACCAGCTGTTCAATTTGTTACAACAAACTGTAAGAAAAAGGAATTTCCCATTTTATATCACTCATATTCGAGCACATACTAATTTACCAGGACCTTTAACTGAAGCAAATAAAAAAGCTGACTTACTGGTATCCTCTGCATTCATAAAAGCACAAGAACTTCATGCTTTGACTCATGTAAATGCAGCAGGGTTAAAAAACAAATTTGATGTCACGTGGAAACAGGCAAAAAATATTGTACAACATTGTACCCAGTGTCAAGTACTACACCTGCCCACCCAAGAGGCAGGAGTTAATCCCAGAGGTCTGTGTCCTAACGCATTATGGCAAATGGATGTTACCCATGTACCTTCATTTGGAAAATTATCATATGTTCATGTAACAGTTGATACTTATTCACATTTCATATGGGCAACATGCCAGACAGGAGAAAGTACTTCCCATGTTAAAAAACATTTATTATCTTGTTTTGCTGTGATGGGAGTTCCAGAAAAAATTAAAACTGACAATGGGCCAGGTTATTGTAGTAAAGCTTTCCAAAAATTCTTAAATCAGTGGAATATTACACATACAACAGGAATTCCTTATAATTCCCAAGGACAGGCCATAGTTGAAAGAACTAATAGAACACTCAAAACTCAGTTAGTTAAACAAAAAAAAGGGGGAGACAGTAAGGAGTGTACCTCTCCTCAGATGCAGCTTAATCTAGCACTCTATACTTTAAATTTTTTAAACATTTATAGAAATCAGACTACTACTTCTGCAGAACAACATCTTACGGGTAAAAAGAACAGTCCACATGAAGGAAAACTGATTTGGTGGAAAGACAACAAAAATAGGACATGGGAGATAGGGAAGGTGATAACCTGGGGAAGAGGTTTTGCTTGTGTTTCACCAGGAGAAAATCAGCTTCCTGTTTGGATACCCACTAGACATTTGAAGTTCTACAATGAACCCATCGGAGATGCAAAGAAAAGCGCCTCCACGGAGACGGAAACACCGCAATCGGACACCATTGACTCGCAGGATGAATCAAGTGGTGATATTAGAAAAACAGATGAAGTCACCACGCACCAAGAAGGCGGAGCTGCCAACCTGGGCACAGTTAAAGAAGCTGACACTGTTAGCTAGAAAAAGCCTAGCTAGCACAAAGGTGACACAAACCTCAGAAAAAATGCTGTTTGCAGCTTTAATGGTTGTATCAACGGTGGTAAGTCTCCCCATGCCTGCAGGAGCAGCTGCAGCTAATTATACCTACTGGGCCTATGTGCCTTTCCCGCCCTTAATTCGGGCAGTCACTTGGATGGATAATCCTATTGAAGTATATGTTAATAATAGTGTGTGGGTAGCTGGTCCCACAGATGATCGTTGCCCTGCAAAACCGGAGGAAGAAGGAATGATGATAAATATTTCCATTGGGTATCGTTATCCTCCTATATGTCTCGGGAGAGCACCAGGATGTTTAATGCCTGCTATCCAAAATTGGTTGGTAGAAGTACCTACTCTCAATCCCACCAGTAGATTTACTTATCATATGGTAAGCGGTATGTCACTCAAACCACAGGTAAACTATATACAAGACTTCTCTTATCAAAGATCATTAAAATTTAGGCCAAAAGGAAAACCTTGCCCCAAGGAGATTTCCATAGAAAAAAAGGATTTAGTTTGGGAAGAATGTGTGGCCGATAGTGCCGTGATTTTACAAAACAACACATTTGGAACTGTTATAGATTGGGCACCTCGAGGTCAATTCTACCACGATTGCACAGGACAAACTCAATTCTGTCCCAGTGCACTAGTGAGTCCAACTGTTGATAGTGACTTAACAGAAAATTTAGACAAACATAGGCACAAAAAATTTCAGTCTTTCTACCCTTGGAAATGGGGAGAAAAGGGAACCTCTACTCCAAGACCAAAAATAATAAGTCCAGTTTTTGGTCCTGAACATCCAGAATTATGGAGGCTTACTGTGGCTTCATACCACCTTAGAATTTGGTCTGGGAACCAAACTATAGAAACAAGAGATTATAAAGCATTTTACTCTATCAACCTAAATTCCAGTCTAACAGTTCCTTTACTAAGTTGTGTAAAACCTCCTTATATGTTAGTCATAGGAAATGTAGTTATTAAACCAGACTCCCAAACTATAACATGTGAAAATTGCAGATTGTTTACTTGCATTGATTCAACTTTTGATTGGCAGCACCGTATTCTGCTTGTGAGAGCAAGAGAAGGCGTGTGGATCCCTGTGTCCATGGATCGACCATGGGAGGCCTCGCCATCCATTCATATTTTGACTGAAGTATTAAAAGGCATTTTAAATAGATCCAAAAGATTCATTTTTACTTTAATTGCAGTGATTATGGGATTAATTGCAGTCACAGCTACAGCCGCTGTGGCAGGAGTCGCATTGCACTCTTCTGTGCAGACAGTAAGCTTTGTTGACAATTGGCAAAAGAATTCCACAAGGTTGTGGAATTCACAATCTGGTATCGATCAAAAATTGGCTAATCAAATTAATGACCTTAGACAAACTGTCATTTGGATGGGAGATAGGCTCATGAGCTTGGAACATCGTTTCCAGTTACAGTGTGACTGGAATACGTCAGATTTTTGTATTACACCCCAAGTTTATAATGAGTCTAGACATCACTGGGACATGGTAAGACGCCATTTACAGGGAAGAGAAGATAATCTCACTTTAGACATTTCTAAATTAAAAGAACAAATTTTTGAAGCCTCTCAGAGTCACTTAAATATTGTGCCTGGAGCTGAGGCGTTAGATCAAGTGGCAAAAAATCTTTATGAATTAAACCCCACGACTTGGATTAAGTCTATTGGAAACTCTACTGCAGTAAATTTTGGAATTATGTGTCTCTGTTTAATCGGTTTGTTTTTAGTGTGCCGGACCAGTCGAAGAATCCTGCGCCAAAATCGAGAGAACGAACAAGCCTTCATCGCCATGGCACATTTATATAGAGGGAAAGGGAGGGAGAATGTTGCGGAAAGTCAGGGACCTTGAACTGAGGGACTGGCTGAAGCCACAGCAGAAAAACATAACATATGAAGATTTCACGGACATTTTATTAGTTCTCCAAAATTTATACTTTTGTAATTTCTTATGTCTTTACTGTAATCTCTTAATCCCATCATTTTCTTTGTACGCTGTGGAGGATATATGTCACCTCAGGACCCTGTGATGATTGCCTTAACTACACAAATTGTTTGTAGAGGACGTGTGTTTAAACAATACGAAAACTGGGCATCTGGAAAAAAGAGCGGGATAACAGCGGTGTTCAGGAAACAAGGGAGGTAACCTTGAACTGGCCGCCGGTGAGCCGGACGGAACAGAGCCATATCTTTTCTCCTTTTGCACACAAGTAGGAGAGATATCGCTGAATTCTTTTTCTCAGCAAGGAATATCCCTGAGAAAGAGAATGCGCTCTAAGGGTAGGCCTATAAACGACCCCCTTGGAGTCGTGCCGCCTTTTACGGTTGAAGCCGAAGGGATGAAATAAGCCCCGGCCTCCTGTAGTGCTCCCAGGCTTATTAGGATGAGGAAATTCCCACCTAATAAATTTTGGCCAGTCAGGTTGTCTGCTCTCAAACCCTATTTCCTGATAAAATGTTATCAATGACTATGCGTGCCCAAAAATTTCGTTGGCAATTTTAATTTCAATTTTAACACCGTCCTGTGAACTCATCCTGCCTCCACTTGCTTTATGATATTCGATTACCTTGTGAAGTATGTAATCTCGGTATCGTGATGACAATGGTAGTTTTGTTGAAAAGAAAAGGGGGAAATGTGGGGAAAAGAAGGAGAGATCAGCCTGTTACTGTGTCTATATAGA
>NW_026654588.1:0-8560 GCF_009828535.3 Hylobates moloch
TATCTTAGACCTGCCCTTTCACTCAATGTGGGATCTACCAGGCCCACCAGTTATACGTGGCTTCCTCTGTCTCCACAGTAGTGCAAACCACAGCCTAGTTTGCATGGGGTACATTAATGTTGGGACTTCCTCTATCTACTCAGAGCTCCCAAGGGTCAGGGCCAAGAGACCCTCGGAGTCCTTCCTGTCTCTCCCAGACTGGCCCAGAATCAAGCGTGACGTTGGCAAGCAGGTGGTTCATCTGCATGGATCACTGAGGCCTGGAGTAGTCAGGGACCACTGCCCGGAGGGCCAGTCCTCCTCTTGCCCTCAAGCAAGCTGGGTGGGCACTCCGAGTAGGGAAGCACTGAGGGGCAGATCTGAGACAGCGAAAGCACTTTCCACTCCCAAGAAGATCCCAAGCATGAATTTGCCAGGGCTGCAGGAGTAAATCCCTACAAACTGGGTTGCTGAGACCACAGATGTCTATTATCTTGCAGTTCTAGAGGGCAACAGTCTAAAATCAATGTGTCAGCAGGGCTGGGTTTTTTCTGGAGGCTCTAGAGGAGATTCAATTTCCTTTTCCAATTTCTAGAGGCCGCCCGCACTCCTGGGCTCGTGGCCTCTTTCTCCATCTTCAAAGCTATCAGTGTGACGTCTGTGTCTGTTGTCATATCTCCTCCTCTGACTCTGACCCTCCTGCCTCCTGCCTTCCCTTATAAAGAACTTTGTGATGACATTGGGCCTTCTGAGATACTCCAGAGTAATCTCCCATCTCAAGAGTCTCCACTCAACTCCAGCTGCAAAGTCCCCTATGCCATGTAAGATAACACATTCACAGGTTCCACGGATGAGGATATGGATGTCTTTGGGAGCATTCTTTAGTGACCGAACAATGTCACCCCTTCTCTCTCCTCTGGCCTCCACTCCCCTAGCCCAGGCCCCTCCCTCTCAGTGTGCTGTCTTGCTTCTCATCAAACTGAGAAGATGAAGCAATGAGAAGCTCACTCTTCTTGGCCCCACATCTGCCCACCCTGATCTGCCCAGTCTCTCCCCCTTGCCCCGATGGCTCACCCTGGGCCAGCCCATCCTTGAGCACCGGGTCGCTAGGGCCTTTCCCCTGCTCCTGTGTCCCCTGCTCTCCCTCTCATGCCTCCCACATCAAGGCATGGCAACAATCTCCTCCAGCTACTGCCCCATTTCTCCACCTTTCTTTCCTGAAGACTCCTCCCAGGGCTGACTGCACTGAATCACCCAATCCAGGCTTGTCCCTCTCATGCCACCAGAGCCACTTTGTCCACAGCCTCTGCCTTGCCAGAGTCACTGCTCCTTTGATGCATCAGCAGCATCTCACACTCAGCTCCTGGTGCCAGGCCCCAGCCGCTCCACTCCCACTTTTTGCTACCAGCTGCCTCTGAGGAGATAGCAGACTAGAGGCCTCCCAGAATAACCCTGAGGACAAAGAAAGAGGAGTTAGCTTTGGGCGATGAGTGTGTCTGAGACACCAGGTGGCAAGGTCGGATGCTCTGTGCCTCCACTGTCTGAGTCGGGGTCCTGCTGCAGACCCACCAGACAGAAATCTCCAGGCATCAAGCTCCTGAGCTGGCTCTCAGAGTGGACAATTATGGATCTGTATCTATCACACATGGACCCACCCTCTGCCCTCCACACCCAGGACAACACACTGCTTGAAGCCTAGAGGGGACAGCTGTATGTACAGGGCCTGAGGGGCTGGGCCCTTCCAGCCTGTCAGTGCTGGAGACCCCGGAGCCGAGTTCTCAGCCTTCTTCCTTTTGTCTCCACACCTTTTCCCTGGTTGGTGAGAAAAGGCCAGAATCCACAAGTCCTTTGGCTCCCCCTTCAAAATACCATCCCAAATCTGACCATTTCTTCCCTCCTGTAGCTGCCTGCCTGGTGCTCAGCAACTGTTCTGTCTCTACACGGCACCAGACTGATGGTTTAAACAGGTCACGTGTCCCCCACCCTCCAGCATACAGTTCTCCAAGCTGCCCCTCTGTGGCTCTGGGACCTCCCTCTGCCCCCTCGCTCCCTCCCACAAGGCTTGCCCCGTCCTCTCCTGGTTTGCACCAACTGTGCCCTCTCTTCTGGACCTCGCAGAGGTAGGTTCTGTTTCCTATTCTGAGTGTAAGGTCAGGAAAGCTTTTTGTGATCCATGGATATGAAATGTCCTCCCGCTTCCATAGGGTCAGTTGGCTTATTTATCTAAGCACCGTGGGGGAGGGGGTTGTCTTTTCCCCGTGTTTCCCAAGAGCAGTGCCTACACTGGATGCCCCAGGTGCACCCTGGACTAGTGGGTGGAAGAGCTGGCTGTGGGCCCTGCCTCCCACCACCCTGAAGATGAGACCATTTCTTTTTTCCCTTCCTCCCTCCCTCCCTTCCTTCTTGCCCTTTTTTTTTTTTTTTTTTTTTGATGGAGTCTTGCTCTGTTGCCAGGCTAGAGTATAGTGGCATGATCTTGGCTCACTGGAACCTCCGCCTCCCGGGTTCAAGCGATTCTTCTGCCTCAGCCTCCCGAGTAGCTGGGAGTACAGGCACACACCACCACACCCAGCTAATTTTTGTATTTTTAGTAGAGACAGGGTTTCACCATGTTGGCCAGGATGGTATCCATCTCTGGACCTCGTGATCCACCTGTCTCGGCCTCTCAAAGTGCTGTGATTACAGGTGTGAGCTACCGTGCCCGGCTCACACCCTTTCTTTGGGTCTCACTTTTTGGCCCATGATATAGGGAGCTTTCAACTGCATGATCCCACCCTGACAGCATTTCAGGACTCCAGTAAATCCCAGCAACTTTCTGGAGACCCCTGCCTGCTTCCGTAGTGATGTGGGCTGTCTCCACAGGGGCTGGGCATGGGCACTTTCTAAAGATACTTTACCAAAAAGTTGAGAGAAAACCAAAGGCCCAAATGAACAAAAAAGGAAGGGGCCCCCAGAGGGGATTTTCTGTTGCAGCTTAGGGTTCACAAGAGCTGTGCTCTGCACAGAGGTTTCAGCTGGCTGTGCTTTGCTAGCAGGCCCAGCCCCTCTCAGGCCCTGTACATACAGCTGTCCCCTCTAGGCTTCAAGCAGTGCGTTGTTCTGGGTGTAGAGGGCAGAGGGTGGGTTCACGTGTTGATAGATTCAGATCCATGATTGTCCACTCTGAGGGTCAGCTGAGGAGCTTGATGCCTGGAGATTTCTATCTGGTGGGTCTGCAGCAGGACCCTGACTCAGAGAGCAGAGGCACAGAGCGTCTGACCTTGCCACCTGGTGTCTCAGACACACTCATCCCCCAAAGCTAACTCCTCTTTCTTTGTCCTCAGGGCGATTCCGGGGGGCCTCTAGTCTGTTACCTCCCCAGTGCCTGGGTCCTGGTGGGGCTGGCCAGCTGGGGCCTGGACTGCCGGCATCCTGCCTACCCCAGCATCTTCACCAGGGTCACCTACTTCACCAACTGGATCAACGAAATCATGAGGCTCACTCCTCTTTCTGACCCCACGATGGTTCCTCACACCGGCTCTCCACCCAAGCCTCTGAGGGCTGCTGGCCTGCCTGGGCCCTGCGCAGCCCTTGTGCTGCCACAGACCTGGCTCCTGCTGCCACTTATCCTCAGGGCCCCATGGCAGACCCTGTGATGACCACAGAGCCCCTCGACCCCTTCTCTCTGCTCAGGCCTAGGTGTCCATGCTGGACCCTCCCTCCCCCTAGCCCACTGTCCCTCTAAATGGTTCCTAATCCTGGCTTTTCTGCCTATCAACTGCCATTCCCCAAACCAAGCTTGGCAACACAAAACCAAACCCAATAAAAGAGTCATCTGCTCTTCCTCCACCCCGCACGGCCCTCCCAGGCCCCTCCTGCTCCTTAGTGCTTGCCCTTTCCATAGGATTCATTGTCTGACTCCCAGGGCAGGAACCTGGGACCTCACAGAGAGAATCTCAACTGTGGGCTCCTAGGAGGAAAGCAGGGGTAGGGGGGATACTAGGGGTGCTGAGGGAGCTGAGGCCACCAGCTGGCAGGGAGCAGGATCAGTCTGCACTCAACATTGCTCCTGCCACAGGAAGCACCCAGGCTTTCAGAGGAGCTGAAACTACACCTGGTGTCCACAGTGCCAGGGAGCAAGGGCTTCTCTGAAGTAGAGGAACAGTGCTCCTGGGGCATGGAGGAAGGAGGTTCGACTCCCAGTGGAGATGGAAAAAGGGAAGTGGCTGGTGCACAAAGTAATGGAGCAGGATTGGGGAACAGGATCCCAGCCATGAGAAGAGGGTTCCAGCCTGCAGCTAGAGTGCTTTCAAAACATGAGGGTCTGGGAAAGACTGACAGAAGCAGATGGAGGAGGGTCCTGATGGCCAGGCCAAAACCTGAGGTTTAGGTCAGCCATGCTCAGATCAGAGCTCTGCGCCTAAGGACAATTCCTGCCCCTCCTCACCTGTCCCCGTAGGCCCTGCTTTCCCCAAGTCTGCAGGCACCTGACCCACTGCCCATCTCCAAAGCCCCCAATCCTGCATAAACATGCTCCCTCCTGTCTAAGGCCCTTGGCCAACCCTGCCCAAAGAAGTCTGCACTCCTCCAGCTGGTAAAGCCTGGTATTACCTTATCTACTTAGCTGACGCAGGATTTAGTGCCCCAGCAATAAGCCTCAAAATAGTGTTCTGGGCCATCCTTCCTGCAAGCCTGCTGGACACAGCCCTGTGCAGCCAGCAGGACTCCTAAAGGCCTCTCAGCACAGCCTACCCCCAGCCTTCAGAGACCACGAGAAAACAGGAGAGCTCCCATTTAGCACATGTCCGTATGGACAAGGCGCCATCCAAAAGGTTCAGTGCACATTGTCCCCAGTCTTGGTATTGGCCACATTTCCTGTACCCTCGCAGGCAAGGGGCACAGATGCACTCACATGCATGTCAACACCAGGACCTCACTGGCTTAAACCATCTACTACTCATGCAGGAATTCTCACCCCAAAATAATATTGTGAGGCCTGAAAAAAGTGTCTTCCCAGGATCCACTCCTGTAGGGGTATTTCCAGCAGTCCCTGCCTCTGACCAGAGCTCCACCACTGAGGTACTGCTATGCCTAGTAATATGTCCACTACTAGTGTCCAGCCTTAGAGCTCAGTGGTCTCCACAGAAAGTGTTCCCTCCCCTGGTGGTAAGCTCAGTTATGGGGTCTCAGAGCAGGGCTGCTCAGGACTCTTGAGAGGTCAGTGAGTTACCAAGACAGCATGTGCTCCATGCATGTTCTCCACAAGGTCAGGGGAGCTTGGGCAGTTCTGTTTAGAGTATTAGCCACTCCACTGTCCCCAGAGCCACTATTCTCTTTTGCGGCAGCCACAGGCTGGCTGTGTCCTGAGGGCCTGCCTGTTATACACCTTATGCCAGGGGTTAGGTGATTTCCTGTCCTCCCGGATGCTCTCAGGCCTCTAAACCAAAGGGTGGGGATACATACCTAGTCCACATGACAGATCAAACAAATCTCAGTTCCCGCACAGTTAATTTCCCTGTTACTTGAAACCAACGTAAGTGCTCAGTATCCTTATCCTCAACCAGGATAAACTGCAGCCTATTAGGGTTGAGTAGCTTTTTTTTTTTTTTTTTTTTGAGATGGAGTCTCACTCTGTCGCCCAGGCTGGAGTGCAGTGGCGCGATCTCTCCTCACTGCAAGCTCCACCTCCCGGGTTCACACCATTCTCCTGCCTCAGCCTCCCGAGTAGCTGGGACTACAGGTGCCCGCCACCACGCCTGGCTAATTTTTTGTATTTTTAGTATAGACGGGGTTTCACCATGTTAGCCAGGATGGTCTCGCTCTCCTGACCTCATGATCCGCCCGCCTCAGCCTCCCAAAGTGCTGGGAATACAGGCGTGAGCCACCATACCCAGCTAGGGTTGAGTGGCTTTTTAAAGATATCATAGGTAGTATGTAGTGGAACAGAAATGCAAACTCAGATCTCTCTTGAGAGAGCTCAAACACTGTTCTTTCCACATCCACAGACTGCACCCAAGATATCTTTTATCCAAGCCTCAGACACCTGAGGGAGGCTTACTCTGACCTGTCCCCAAAGTGAGCCTCAGATATCCACTCCTGAAGAGAGAAACTGGAGTAGGGCATGGAGGGGCCCTAGAGTCATCATCAGGGACCCCCTGTTCTCCCAGATGGTGTACTGGCATGGGCTGCTGCTTTTGTTGCCAAAGTCATCCCCAGACAAGCTATGGGAGTGAAATGAAATGAACCAAGATTAATTAAAGACTTCCAGTTTCCAATCTGGAGTATAAGAAGCTTGGAAGTCATCACTCCCATTCTCAAAACAAGAAAAAAAAGCCGAACAAACTGAAAATCAACAACTCTTCTTAGATCTCTCAGAGAATTGAGGTCACAGGGCAGATTACTATCCTCAAATCTGGAGACAGGCAGATACAGAGAATCACAGTTGATCTGAAGGGAAGCTCAGATGTAAAAGATGGCCATTGGAGCCAATCCCAGGGTAGGAAAACCTAAACTGTAATTGACAAAGTGCTGAAGGTTCAATGTGGATGAGTTTGACCGTTAAAAACTCCATGTCCAGTCTTAGGAGAGCCCCAACTTTCAGGAGTTTTACCTTCAGTAGCCTTACCAGATTCTCAGGGTATAGATCTGAGAAAAATCCCCTCCTGATTTTGGCAGGACGATGGGAAAAGTAACCATTTTGAAATAAGAGCAGAACATTAGTTCTACTTTGCAAAAGCCTATCCTTAAGAGAAACTATTTTTACCAGAGCCTAATGTATTGAGGTTTTATCAGAGCCTAACTGACTTGGGGAAAGAGAAGTGTCAAACTTCAGTTCCCTGTGTCTTCCTGTCCCACCAGGGACACAGGCTACTGAGAAACACATGTGCAGATCACAGCCTAGGAGCATAGGCTCACTGTGCACTGTGCCTGGAACCTAATTACAGGACTATAGAACATTTCCTCTCCCACATAAGCGCCTCACCACCACATCAGTGGGACTTTTGCGTTAATAAGGGAATTATAATGGCAGGAATTGACTGTCTCAGCACTTATTTAAGAAGGAGTCTGTAAGGGAAACTCAAAGACAAGAGGGGAGATACTAACAAGGACACCAAAGTACACTTTGCCTCTGACACCTACAGCAACACCAAACAGTAAAGACAGTCTAACTACCAGCCAGATAAACACAGAGCCTTACACAAAAGACCTCTTTACCTCTGTTCCTTTTGCCCAGTACATCCTGTCTCACTTTCAACCAAAAAAAGGGAACTAAAAGGTACTAAAAGTGTACTAAAGTGTACATTTAAATCTATGATTCATTTTTAGTTAACTTACATGTTTGTTAGAAATACAATTCCTTTTTCCATTATAGTGCTTTTCTATGCTTGTAAATTATCAGACTTTTGTTTTTGTATGTGTCTGTTTCTGCACTTTTACCCTGTTCACATTGAACCATTTATCTGTTCTTCCACCAGTACCACACTGTCTTATACTATAGCTTTGTGGAAAGTCTTAATATCTTCTAACTTTATTCTGTTTTCCCAAAATTGTTTTAGCTATTCTAGTTTCTTTACCTTTTCATACACATTTTGGAATAATATTGAAAAAAACAAATTTTGTTGGGAGTAGATGTTTTACTATACTGAGTCTTCAAATCTATGAAAGTAGTATGTCTCTCCACTTCTTTAGGTCTTGTTTGGTTCCTTTCATTAGAATTATCTTGCTTTTATCACACTCTATTAAAAAATTTACATCCAAAATATTTCAATTTGGGGGAACTATTGTGTATGACATTGTTTTTAATTTTTGTTTCAAGTATTTCATTGTTAGTATTTGGAAATATGATTGTTTGTGTATTGCTCTTGTATCCTTAGACTTTGATAAAGTAATATATCATCATTTACTAAGAGTTTTCTTGCAGATTCCTTGATATTTTCTGTATAAGCAATCATGTCATCCATGAATATTAATGGTAACATTTCTTCTTTTCTAATCTGTATGTCTTTATTTCCATTTCTTTTCATACTGCACTGGTTAGGACCTACAGTGCTAAATTGAAAAGAAGATGAGAAGGGACATTCTGGCCTCATTTTGGAACTTAGAAGAAAAGCATTAATTCTTTCACCATTAAGCATGGTGTTAGCTTTTAGTTTTTTGTAGGTGTTCTTTATTAGGTTGAAGTTGTGAACTTCTATTTTTAGTCTGCTAAAAATTTTTAACATAAGCCATGTTGAATTTTGCCAAATGCTTTTTCTGCAGTAATTGATGTGACCATTTTTGTTTTCTTCTTTAAATTGTTAATATACTGGATTACACTGATAATTTTTGAGTATTGAACTAGCATTACATTTCTGGAAAAAATTCTTGGTTATAGTGTTTTATTATTTTCTTCCTTCTTCATGGTATTGTTTTATTTTGCTCTTTTTTGGGGAGGTTTCGTTATGTGAAAGTGTATATTATTGATTTTAGACCTTTCTTTTTTCAAATGTAAGCATTCAATGCCATTTAATTTTCCACTAGCAATGCTTTATCAGGATCTTATCATATTTTATATATTTGTGTTTGTCTGTATTTAAGGAACGTTACAATACAAACAATGAGG